>NC_043709.1:90646008-90709623 GCF_006229205.1 Suricata suricatta
GGGGGGAAAAGAGGTGGTGGTGATGGAGGAGGGCGCTTGTGGGGAAGAACACTGGGTGTTGTATGGAAACCAATTTGACAATAAACTATTAAAAATAATAAAATAAATAAAATACATCCAAAAATATATACCTATATTTAAATTAAAGAAAAATAAAACATGAGGCTAGTGCAACTGAGAAACTGAATTTAAGCTTTATTTAATTTTAATAAATGTATGCTTAAAAGTTATGTCTAAGCCTTTATATTGATTACACACTGAAATAGTACTATTTTAAATGGAATGGGTTAAAATTAATTGAAATGTTATTAAAATTAATTTTGCCTTATCTGAAACTTTTTAAATGTGACTACCCTCAAATTTAATATGTATATATGAGTAACATCTTATTTTTATTGGAGAGTGCTGGTCTAAACACTCCAATTAAAATGCAGACATTTTCAGATTGGAAAAGCAAGTACAATCCAGCTCTCTGCTGAATATAAGAAACCCATTTACATATGAAGACATAAGTAAGTTGAATATAAAAGGATAAAACAAGTGTATCATGAAAAGACTTAACAGAAGAAAACTAAAATATCTTCCAGGAAGGAGTTTAAATGCTTGTCTGGAGTCCTGATTTTTTACAGCAGTTGTCCAGGGGACACTTGCAGATCAACTGGTTGGGAAGTCAGCAGGATTTCGGTTGTGGTCGCTCAGGACTGTACATTCTTGCATTCTTTAAAAGCTTCTGCCTGAGAGCATGGCTTCCAATCAGCCTGAAACTAAGTGCTGACTGAGATCCCTCGCTTTGGAACACTGACAGATCTTGGCACACCCTCACCAACTGGGATGTAACTAGAATAAATCACCCTGCTTAGATGATCACAAAGGTTCAAGAGACAACCAAGAGTTAGGGCAAGGTTGAATAATAATGTTGCTCTCCTACACAAGGGCACTCCTTCAAGACTGGGAGAAGTAATTGTTTCACTTAATACATAGATACAAACACAGAGGGTCAAGTAAAATGAGAAACAAAGAAAAACATTCCAAACAAAAGAATAAAATTAAAACCCCTTAATGAATGATCAGTAATTTACTTATAAAAGGTTCAAAGTAACCATCATAAAGACATTCACTGAGCTCAGAAGAATGAATGAACACAGTGAAATTTCAACAAAGACATAAAATATAAGAAATTACTGAGCCGAAGTCAATAATATCGAAGAAGGCAATAACTCAGCTGAAAAATACACAACAAATATTTAACAACAAACTAGAGGAAATGGAAGAAAAGATCAGTAGAAGACACAGCAGTGGCACTCACCCGAATAGAAAAACAAAAAGAAAAAACAATTTAAAAAAAGAACCTGGAGGACCACATCAAATGGAATAAAATTTGCATTCTAGAAGTCCCAGAATGAGAAGAAAGAAGAGGCAGGAAACATATTAGGAGAAATAATGGCTGAAAGCTTTCTTAACCTGAGGAAGGAAATAGACATTCAGGTCCAGAAAGTCCAGAGAGTTCCAAATAAGATGACCCCAACCCCTTGGGTTCCACTCAAGATACATTATAATTAAAATGTCAAAAGTTAAAGAGAAAATCTTAAAAGTAGCAAGAGAAGTTACATGCAAGGCAAGTCCCATAAGACTATTAGCATATTTTTCAGCAGAAACTTTATAGACCAGAAGGGAATGACAAATATATTCAAAGTACTGAAAGGAAAAAAACTGCCAACCAAGAATACTCTATCTGGTAAGGTTATCATTCACACTTGAGGGAGAAAAGAAATGTTTTCTAGATAAGCAAAACCTAAAAGAATGCATCACTACTAAACTGACCCTACAAGAAATGTTAGAGGGAATTATTTAAGCTGAAAAGAAAGGACATTAATTAGTTTGTACACACACACACACACACACACACACACACACACACACACACACACACAGTTGTTATCATCAGAGTGTGTGGGATCTGACTAGACATTTTTCCAAAGAAGACATGCAGATGTCCAAAAGGCACATAAAAAGATGCTCAACATCACTAAGCATCAGGAAATGCAAATCAAAACCACCATAGGATATCACCTCATACCTGGTAGAATGGTTATTATCAAAAAGACAGGGAATAACAAGTTTCAGTAAGAATGTGGAGAAAAGAGGACTATTATGCATTGTTGGTAGGAACATAGACTGGTACAGCCAGTATGGAAACTAGTATGGATATTTCTCAAACAATTAAAAATAGAGCCAGAAATTCCACTTCTGGGTATTTATCCAAAGAAAACAAAAATACGAATTTGAAAAGATATATGCACCTCTATGTTCACTTTAGAATTATTTATAATGGCCAAGATATGGAACCAACCTAAGCATCCACCAGAAAATGATGGATAAAGAAGATGTGGTGTATATATGTGCAATAGAATACTACGCAGCCATAAAAAAGAGTGAATTCTTGCCATTTGCAACATCTTGGATGGAACTTGAGGGTATTCGCTAAGTGAAGTAAGTTAGACAGAGGAAGACAGATACGGTATGATCCCACGTATATTAAAATCTAAAAAACAAACAAAACAAGGTAAAACTCAGAGATGCAGAAAACAGAATGGTGGTATGGTGGGCAAAACTTGTGAAGGTGATCAAAAAGTATAAACTTCCAGTTATAGAATAAATAAATCATGGGATGTAATGTAGAGTGTAGTGACTATAGTCAATAATATTGTACTGCATATTTAAAAGTTGGCAAGAGAGTGAATCTTAAAAGTTCTATTGCAAGAAACAAAATTTGAGACTGAATGGTGAAAATGGTAACTAGACTCGCTGTGGTGATCTTGCAGTACACACAAATATCAAGTCATTATGTTGTACACTTGAAACTAATATAACTTTATATGTCAAATTACACCTGACTATAACAAAAGAAGATGCCAGCTATCTTAAAAGTTTAAAGATGTAAAGTCAAACTTCATGTAAAGTTCAAATTATGCAAACCATAAACTAAAAGAAGTGCAAAGGGAAACAAACAAATCTAAAGATATAATTGGAGACTTTCACACACCACTATCCATCATTATTGTAAGTAGACAGAAAATTAATAAGGGTAGAGAAGACTTAACCAACCTGCTCTAACTGAGATTTATCAAAACTTGACCAAAAGTGGGTGCAGAATACTTACCAAGATAGACCATATTTGTGACCACAAAATGAACAGAAACAATTTTAAAGTAATTGAAATCATATAAAGTATGCCTTTTGGTCACAACAGAGTTTACCCTGGAATTAATAAAAATATTTCTGAAAGATGCCAAGCTTTTGAATATTCAACAACACACTTCCAAGTCTATGTGTCAAAAAAGGAATCGCAAAGGAAAATAAAAATATATTTTGAATAGAACTCATTGCACATGCTAAAATATCAATACCAATGAATCATTATAGAAATCTCTTATCATGTACCTACTTATCATTTACTTATTTATCAAATGTCTTTATGAATCATTAGCTCAAGGGCTGACCGCTAGAGCTTTGTCTGATCTTGAGTGGCTGAATGCATGCTAATGAGTGTTAGGTTAGCAACAGTTGCTACACCATTATTTTGCTTTGTCTTAGTCTTCTTTTCTCTCTGCTCTTTTTCCTGTTACTTGCCTAACTAAATTAAAATAATGTTTACTCTTCACTTATTAAGTTAAAGTTCATGCAGGGTGCTTATGAGATTATGAAGATGAGTAATGCAGGGCTTCTGACTTGAAGAAGTTGCACTATAGCCTTTGTATACTTAGATCTGTCACCTGGACCAATTAACTCTCGATGCACCTTTTTCTGCAGCTTGTTTAAAATAGTAGTTTAGAACAGGCAAGTTCTTCCTTTAATTCTAGTAGGTCACAGATTTGTTCATTATATCTATAAACCTTGAAGGACCATTCCTTATTTTTAGGATTCAATACTGATTCTGGGACTCTGCCAAGGGAAACTTTAATTAATTTTTGACAGACATATTAAAAATATGTCTTCTAGCTTTATTCTGAGCTCTTGCTTTCTGATGTTTTTCTTTCCTTTTATCCCAAGAGAAAAATAGCATGATGTTCTTTTTCCTTAATTGTGGCGAAAATGATTGCATGTAGCTGGCATTTAAAAAATGGTAACCACTGGAAAATTTGCACTGAAGAACAATAAGCAAAAAGAACTTCACTGAGCCATTAAATTGCTCTAGTGATAAATTCTACCATCTTACAGATAATAGTTTTTCTTTCAACATCTACCTCAACATATTCAGTAGAGCTGTATCTTACTTTGAGATTAGATATTAAAGTCCCAGAGAGTAAAGTGAAAATCACATATAGTTAAAATCACTCCTAAAAGTTCCTAATATCAGCATCAGTTCTTTAAAACATGGGTTTCTGAAGGTTAAAATGCCAATGATTTGCTTTTCTTGGTGTTTTCCTTGGACAGTGGAAGCCAACGCTATTTTGAGGGTGAGGTCAAGAATAAAAACTGATAAATAATGGTACCTTTTTTCTCTCTCTCAGCTAAAAAATGTATAATTAATTTTGAGCAGGCTAAATATGAGTATAAATTCATTGTCTCAAAGCCCAAATTGCTTAATCTGAGAATATGTGTTCTGGAAAGAAAGAGTTTAGTTATGATCATACTATTAAGTTATATAGCAAAAACTTACATGGTCCAATCATGAGTCTTAAATTGTCATTCCATCTCAAAATATACTCTCTCATTGAGGTTTCCTTTTTTTTTTTTTTTTGGTTTAAAGCAGATATTTTTAAAAATAAGAGATAACAGTAAACATTATCCAATCCTGGCAAGAAACAGGAGTCTTAATATAAAGGAGAACTTTGAATTTATGTCACCGGACTTCAAGGCAATTTCTTGCCATTCTGGGCTGCCTTTCTTTCAGTGAAAATGTACCCCAAAAAGAAACACAAGAGAACAATATTACAAATGATGCTTACTTGTTAACACGGTGATTGATCTGGATGGCTTGGTAACCACATTTCCATTTACCACTACCAGAGTGATTATATAATAAAGGCCATGATAATTAGCCTTAAAGGTAACAGGAGGAGGCAAAGTGCTGTTGAATTCCTCAAATTCGAAGAAGTAATTTTTTGATTCCCCCGTTATCTTCACAACATACACAGACGACGGACTCGTGACATCGGAAGCTTCTAAAGAGACAACGATGCTGTTGTCCTCTCCAACAGTTACATGGAATGTGGCAGCATTCTGTTTAAGAAAAGAGGAAAAAAAAGAAATTAAGGTCAAGTTGAGATTATTAGCAACGAAATTATGCTGAGATCATTTTTCTAAAACTAATATTTGCAATAAGCATCGCACAGGTATTTTAGAGTTCAAGGAAAAGCAGGAAGAGAGATTTAACCCTTTTATGACTAATGATCTTCTCAGGCTTTCGCTTTTGATGATTCTCCATTAAAAAGCTGCTTCCAGTTCCTGAACTGTGTCGTGTAATAAAAACATAAACATTGTGGAGATGAGTAAAGAATGAATGAATGATTGAAAATCATCTCAGCACTGCACTTCCAGAGAAATGCTTGGTTGCAGCTCTCCTGGAGAAACTATATGGTTTGAAGCACTCTATTTTACTCTGGAAGGAGTAATGCTAAGTAATGCTTCGGGGAATTCTAGAAGCAGGTCGTAAGTCCTTTCTGACTTTTCGCCTGTCACTTCTGAAAATAAAAAGTCAGGACTGAGAATCTTGTGGTAATCCTTATCATTAAAGGTTAGCAGATCTTTAATAAGAGAAGCCAAAATGCTCTTGGGAGAAGGTACCAGACTGAGGATCACTGGGATCTCTGGAAAAGGCAGCGGTTAGGGTGATGAAAACCTCTCCAAGGGTCTAGATAAATGTTTATGGACAGTATTTGAAAAGTAATTGTGTAGTTGGTTTAAATATTCCTTCCTGATTCTTTCCCACACTGCACAGGCAGATTCAGTCCTTCTGCTTTCTGATATCAAACAAGACTCATATACTTTTTATTACTGCTGCTTTGTTTTTATTCTTTTAATTATTTTTTATTTATTTTGAGAAAGAGCATATGCACGTGCACATATGCACATGCATAGATGGGGGAAAGGCAGAGAGAGAGAGAGAGAGAATCCCAAGCTGGTTCCATGTTGTCAGTGCAGAGCCCTAGGCGGTGCTCAATCCCAGGAACTGTGAGATCATGACCTGAGCTGAGATCGAGAGTCCCATGCTTAACCAGCTAGGCGCTCCACTGCTGCCTTGTTTTTAATTTATCTTCTGGGTCTGTGAGGTCCAAGGAAGTTATTTCACTGCTCTGAATCTCAGATTCTCATCTACAAAAGTGGGGCAGAAAAACTGCTACTACTTGTTTAGGACTTACTGGGATCCAGATACCAAGCTATGCAGTCTATAAACGTGATCATCTTGTTTAGTAGTCAAACTGACCTCATCACATAGGTATTACTTTTCAACTCAGTTTGTAGTTAAGGAAACTGAGGCTCAGAAGGATTAAGTCACTTGCCCAAGGCCACACATCTAGTTTGGACTCTTAGCCACTTATCACACAAGTACCAAAATTGAGTTCCATTATTGTTTCACATATCTATTTGTCTTCCCCTCTTGACTTTTTTCCTAACACTGAGTCCAACACACACATACAACTGTTAAATCTCTGTTAAATGAATGAAAGCATTGCTGATGGCATTAATTATACGTGGACATTTGCCTCTTACAATTAACCTAATACCTCATAGGTTGTCAGTAGCCAAATCAAGCATGCAATATATATGAGTTCCCTAAAGGAGGTTAGAATGTACCTAAAAATGTGCTGATTTTTCTTATTATTTGGCTTTTTTAGAAATCTAGTTTTTACAGGTGCTAGTATTTGTAAAGAATATCTGGCCATTAACAGAATTTTAATTCTATGTTAACATTTAGTAGACTCAATTGTGTTCATGATATTCTAACCATACTAGACCCTAAGTCCTCTGGGGACAGGGACTGTAACTCAATGCTAGCTGCACCACCAGGCATAGGCATAACCTAGGTGCTTTGTGATCTGGGCAGTCCTAGGCAGGTCTGTATAATACAGAACAATCAGGGTGGACTGACTTTTAAAATGTCCTTTTACCCACATCATCTCTTACCATCAGACACATGGGCAGGTTTCTAAAATTGTGTACTTTGGGGAAACATAATAAAATATAGACAATGTGACCCATTTATATTCCAGTGATCCAGGTGGGACCATGAGGCTAAACCAAGCATTGAATATCCAGTGACATTGAACTCTGGCTTTTATTCATTATTGGTTATGGATCCTGGTTCACTAACTCAGAAAAAGTTAAGTTTACAAACATTGGGTTCATAATTATTGAGTTTTTTGCTCTATTATTTATTTATTTATTTATTTATTTAGAGAGAGCACACACACACAAGCAGCAGAAGGACAGAGAGAGAGAAGAGAGAGAATCCTAAGCAGGCTCCGTGCCCAGTGTGGAGCCCGACTCAGGGTTCCATCTTATCTCACAATCAGGACATCATGATCTGAACCAAAATCACGAGTCAGAAGCTTAACCTACTGAACCACCCAGGAGCCCCTGCTCTATGTTTCGATAGCCAATAACAAAGTTTTTGAGGTAATGAGAAGATGGATAAATAGACTCAAATTTGTAAAGTGTTTAAGAAATATATATCTAATGGGTCATGATGCTTCATAGCGCAATCTTCCAGGGAAAGAGACTAATCTTCCAAAATCTAATGACAGCTTTGGGGATGATTGTATCAGCCATGAAAATAAGCATTGGCCCATGTGCTCCCAGGTTGCCAAAAATAAATCAGGGTAAGCTAATCAGATTCAGTCAGTGGGACTAATGAGGATAAGGCAGCAGGCCAAGTGAGTCTAGGCAGTGAGCCTAAAGAAATGTCATCATGCTATTTCTTCTCTGTCCTCTTTGCTTCAGCTTTTCCTGGAATCTATATTCAGGAGAAAATACTGAATGTATGCTGCAGACATGTAATCCCTGTGAGTATAGCAAGAAGGAAGAATTATAAGTAATAGAAATGGATAAACTTAGGCAAGGCCAACGTGGATTTATTTTGTGGATAGAGAAATATTTAAAACTTTTTTTTGAAACTGAGTAATAGTATTGCTTGACTCTGCAATGAAAATATTTTTACTGAAATTTCATTTGCAGAATAAAACTTAATATAGAAATTTCTCCGCTCCAGCACCCTCATTTCACACTTGAGAGAACAGCGGTGCAAATGTCCCACGGCTAACTGATGTCAGAACAAAGTCTAGGATCCACACATCCTTATGTCTCCTGGTATTTCTCTTTCATGAACTTGAGGCAGCAAAGGGAGCCTGGGTGCTAGGCTTCACCTGTTTTGATGGTCAGTCTCAGGGAAAAGAAGCTACTGGAAACAGACTGGGCCCCACAAAAGAGGAGGAAAATGCAGGATGAGCGCCTAGAATGTGCGACAAGGAAGAGAACTGGCCTCAGAGATGTTCGAGTCAGATGTCTTAGGAAATCTTCCACCATCTCTGACAAACACAGCAACTGTTATGTATTAACCCCTTAATCTGAATCAGGCTTTGCACTTGAGATTTTACATGTTTTTTTCTTCATTCCAATAATCTTTAGAAATACGTGTCATTCTTCCCATTTTACTCAGAGAGGTTAAATAATCTGCTTAAGAACACAGCAAAAGACTTGGAATCAGAGGGTCTGAATTTCTATTGCTTTGCTGCAGCCTATTGTCTGAGAACACAGGAAAACGCAAAGATCTCTTAACTTCGTTTTCTTAATCTGTAAAATAAGGGTGATGCCTATAACTCATGGGATCTTAGTAAGAATTGAATGGCTTTTATAAAAATGCTAAAGGATGAACTCCATAAATATTGGGTGTATTTCAAAGGTTCTGGTGTTTTAGTGAAGTTCGGAATCCCTCAATGACTGGTAAACTATAGAGGTTCTATAAACATTCATTTAAATAACTTCACAACTCTTTGTGACTCTGTAATTGTGTTCATTTGATGTTATATTCACAAAACATTGGAGAGATGTCCATTTTATGAATTCAACAACAAACATTAGCCGAGTGCCCACTTGGCATCAGGTATCTTGGTGAGTGTTAGTGACTAGCGCTGAGTAAGACGAGGCACTTGAACTCCTGGAGCCCGGACTCTAGTCAGAGGGCTTCACTCAAATGCATAATTATAACACTACGTGAGTACTGCTAGTTGCATACTTTGAAGCCTGTCTGGTTGATGCCTGGATTTTCTGCCTGGCTGGAATCCCTTCTTAGATTGTACCCTCTTATCGTGGAGCACTGTTTCGTTCCCACAGCAAAGCCAATAAGGGGTCCCAATGGGGGTTGCTAATAGTGGTGCCCCACTTCCAGGTCAGCACCTGGACTCAGTCTGGGTGAATCATGTTGCCCAGTCCTTCCTTCATGGAAAGAGTTCCAGGGAAGCTCAGGTGGGCCAAGTCAGTCAACTAGAATGCATTCTCAGAGATTTTATAACTGGAATTCATGGAAGGAGCTTTTTCTCCTCTGGGGCCAAGTATGTATGGATGTAAATCTGGAGAAGTCAGTGTCTATAATTTCTGGCCCATGAAGACAGAAATGAGGGAGAATCCCTGATGTGGCCTAAGGCCCTGGTTTCAGACATTCTATGGCCCAGCCCATGGGCAGTTTGATTATCTGAGTGAATAATCCCAGTTTATGGCTCAAGTCAGTTAAGCTGGAGTTCCAAGACAAGAGAATTGTTCAGTGCTGTCACCGTGTAGAGAAGAAGGCAATTAATTCAGCTTCTGAGATGGGTGCGCGGGGAAGCATTCAAGGTGGAAGTGATGCTTGAAAGAGCCCAGGAGTTTACCAGGGAAACAAAGGTCAGCCAGTCATCTGGAGAAATGAGAAGACCCCACAGTTCTCTGGAGTGGTTGGACCCTGGCAGGACCCTTAGAGGGGAGGGTTGATAGCCCAATCCAAGATGTGAATTTGGATATTTTTGGGGCCAAAAGAAATCATGGACTTAATGTAGAAGAATGACATGATTACATCATCGTTTAGAAAGATCCATATAATGAGGAACATGGACCACTATAGCTAAGAGTTGCCCAACTAGGTCCATCTAAGGCCAGTGGACTGTTTTTTTTTTTTTTATATTTTTTACAGCTTTATTTATTTTTGAGAGAGAGACAGCATGCGCAGGGGAGGGTCAGAGAGACAGGGAGATGCAGAATCTGAAGACAAGCTCCAGGCTCTGAGCTAGCTGTCAGCACAGAGCCTCATATGGGGCTCAAACCCACAAACCGTGAGATCATGACTTGAGCCAAAGTTGGACGCTTAACCAACTGAGCCACCCAGGCGTCCCATTAGTGGACTGTTAAAGAGGCTGTTGCAACCATTCAGGAAAGACCCGATGAAAGTAAGAAAACACTGGCAACACCAAATCTGCCTGTGAGACCTGCATACAGAACATTATTACTGCTCTAGCTGGTACCCCAATCAATGATTAGACTTATTAGAGGGCATTTGAGAAGGAACACTTAGAATGTTCTGCTATGCTAAGGTTACCACATAAGAAGTAATGGGATGCTCAATTCTTTAAATAGTAATATCAATGGTGTCCGGTGCTTATCTAGCCTTTATGACCATACTTCTCTGCAGACGCTATGGAATTCATTCACTTAGCCTCCTGTGCAGCAGCAGGAAAACTTTTCTAGCAAGATCTTCTTTCCTTTTGGTTCCTTTCAGGAAGATCAAAGTCCCAGAGCTGTCCAGACAGGGCAGAGCTCCCCCCGACACTCTCAGAATTATGCACAACGCTTTTTCAGAAATTGTCAGAACAGAATTTGGATGGCCTCCCCTTAATTTTCCATTATTTGTGTAACCTTCAGCAGCAAGAATATATCAGGAACCATGCAGGATGCTGGGATTCACTCTAGGAGTAAAGAGGAAGACATGTGCCTCTGTCTTGTGTCTGACCAAGAATAGCGATGACGAGGAGGAGGAGGAGGAGGAGGAGGAGGAGGAGGAGGAGGAGGAGGAGGAGGGTATCATCCTCAAGAACACTAACTCACACAGTTATGTGCTTGTTATGTGCTGCCAGAAACTGCTCTGAAGCTCATTCAGCAAGCTGCTGATGTTTACAATCTGCTGTGTAATAGACTTCTTTGTATGTGACCTGAACATATGTTTTCAGGTGGAGCACGTCAGTTCTCTCTCCATGCCTGAGTCCACATTCAGGCCAGTTCAGCCTTTTGTGCTTTACATGACTAGATAACTTCACTTCTGTTTTTGTGATTTCATAAAACAGAGTCCTCAGCTCTTTTGCTTCTTTTTTGGCAAAGGGGTCCACACTCACAGGTCAGGCAGGTAATGTAAATGTAAGGAGCAGCCTATTAGGACAGGATTGATGGATGAAATAGCAAACGGAAGGGTGCATACATTACCTAAAAGCATCATTAAAACGTACAGTTATAACAAAATAAAACTATGCTGGCCAAAGAAAACACATTTGAAGGTCAGTCTCAGCCCAGAGGCTGCCAGCTTATAATACTTGAATTTGTCACACTGCCATTTCCTTGGTCAAACACCTTATCTTTGGATCTGCAGCTTCCAATCATACTCTATGCTCTGCCCAATCAGAGTGCAGAATGATAACAGAATTCCATTACCCCCTACGCATTCATTTAAAATAAATACAAATGGCATTTCCTTATTAAGTAACTGCGTATGACTGTGTTGAATGGCATTTTATTTTTATTTCTCTATTTTTCAGAGAAGGAAAGCTTGAGCCCATGTTGGGGGAGGGGCAGAGAGAGAGAGGGAGAAAGAGAATCTCAAGCAAGCTCCACGCTGTCAACGCAGAGCCAGATGTGGGGCTCAATCTCCCAAACTGTGAGGTCATGACCTGAGTTGAAATCAAGAGTTGAACACTTAACCTACTGAGCACCCCAAATGGCATTTTATTACATATATATATGAATATAGTAATTATTTCCTGATTCCCAATATGGACTTGCAGCAGAAGCTGTGCAGAACTCTTAATTTTGGAGATTAAACAAAACACACCTACAGAAAGAACTTAACCTGGCATTTTTAGCTTGGAAGAATTATGTTATACTGCAGAGATGTGCCAAAATTCAATGTGATATTTAGGAAAACAATAACAGCATACACCACATTTTATAGTTTATAAAGCACTTTCAAACACATTTTCTCATTCAATCCTCAAAACATCTCATTAAACCAGTATTTCACTTCACAGATGAAAACATTATGGTTCAAAGAAATTAAATTGCTATCTCAAGCCTACTCTGTTAGAATGTGGAGGAGCTGGTGCTCATGGCAACTCTGAATTTTTTTAAGTTTGTTGTTTTGAGAGAGAGAGTGAGGGTGAGTGTGAGTGAGTGGGGGAAGAGCAGAGAGAGAGAGAATCTCAGGCAGCTCCACGCTCAGGCCCGAGCCTGATGCAGGACTCATTTCCACAACCCTGGGATCATGACCTGAGCCGAAATCAAGAGTCGGAGGCCTCACTGACTGAGCCACCAGGCTCCTCAAGGCAATTCTTCAACTACAAATTTTATGACTCTATTATACTACAGTCCCCAGATTGTACAATCCTGGAGCCAGAATGATTTCCCAAATGCTACTTTTCATATCTGTATTTAATTGGTGGTGAACTCCCTCAGCATGACTTATTCCTCTAGATTATGCTTGATAGATGCTCCAAAAAGGATGGCATCACAAAAAGGAATATTTTGAGAGAGAAAAAGAAATTCTGGAGACTGACAAACCCGGGTTCAAGTCCTACTTAAGTGATACCGTCGCATTTTGATTCCAGGCGCCTCTGTTGCTTTGGGTAAATGACGGCAATGCTAGAAGACTGGGCTTCTGAAGGGAAGCAAACAAGATTATATGTGTACATTACTTAAGCCAACACCTAATATCTAGAAGATTTTCCAAACACAAGAACTAACTGTTACTACAAAATTTCTTATCTGTGTTGTCACTTAATTTTCTTTGGAACATATAAGTTTTAAAAGTTGTATCTTTTTGGGACACTAACACCGTGATTCGTACATGGTTCAGTAGCTATTCTGCCTTTCAGGCCACTCCTCCGGCGATCGGTATTACCCCTGTCTGTGGCCTCGTGAACAAGAACAGCTGCTATTTCTTTTTCTCTTATGCCTGTGGAAGCCTGAGCTGCCCTAGTTGACTGCTGGTTTCCATGGGAACAGTTGTGAAGCTGTGCCTAGCTGATGATCGACTCGGGAGGAGGTGGGTCCACAATCCAGGAAGCCACAAAATACATTTGTTCTCAACAGTTCAATGATCAGGCCACTTCTAAAAATAGGCAACATTTTTCTCCCTTAATGTTGTTATGAAAAATAGAGGTTCCTGCTAGGTTAGATCCATCTGTGAAACAAGTGTTATTTTCATAAAACAAAGCACTCAAAAAACACAATTTTGCCTGAATGTTTTATTCCCCAGACTTCTATTCTATATTTACCAGTATTCATAGTTTGAAAAGAGTGTGACCTCAGAAAGATGCTTATGAAAAATGTAGCTGTCCCACTTATTGAAAGATAATGTGGAAGACGATGGTGCTAATCATTTATTTTAGAATGGATGAGTTCAGTCAAAGTTCCCCACAGGCAGGAAGTGTCTCTCCAACTGTGACACCAGTTAATTAAATCCTGATGACAGCTAACAAAGAGTGCAGTCTCGTTACCAAACATGTAGTTCACAGCATATTTAGATGTGCCCTTCATGACCTTTTGTAAGCACTGACCTTTAATGCTCCTGAGTTGTTAACATCCTCAGCAACAAAACCGCCAGAACTTCAAAGCATATAGTTTCTTGTGCCCTCCGCGTCATTGGGATTTTACGGTTTTCCTAGAAGACCGATCTGTCGTCTATGCCAGATAAATTAAAGCCCAGAAGTTAAAGGAGATGAAGTACATTACTTTACATACACACTTTGCTCAATGTTTACCTTCATGTAGTTTTTGAAAATTGAGTGCTTGCTGTATGCATGGTGCTAAGGATATAATGCCTGGGAAAAGAAGTTTGGTTGCTGTCCCAAAGGTCTTTGAGTCTACAGCAAAAGAGAGGAAATACACCATTTTAAATAAGTGAATAACCACAAGTGTTGAGACGCGCAGAATGATGAAAGAAGACCTAGCAGGAGGATCTCATCTGGAGGAAGGAAGCGCTCACACAGGTAGGTACAGGCATTAAGTCACAGTTCACCTGATGAGGAGCTGGAGAGAGAACGGGATCTCTACAAAATGTTGAGCCTTGTGCTAAAGGCAATGGTAAGCCACTTATGGGTTATTAGGAGCATGAAATGATTGGATTTGCATCTGTAATAGAATATATTGTTAACTGCTGGCTCTCAAATTTCTATTGGGAAGGGACTTTTAATGGAAAAGTACTTGATAAGAGTGAACCACTTGGCATAGAAAGGAACACTCTAAAGGTGTGAGTATAGGAATCTAGGCAAACAAACAAAAACAAAAAGCAAACCAGATACAAAGAAGTTTCAAGTTACAAGGAAAAGAATGGCTTTATTCTAGAAAGTAAGAGAGGGAGAGAAGAGGGAAGGGGCTAGGAAAAACAGAGAGGAGAGCCAGCAAGATGGTGTGATGTTGGCATAGGGAAGAGAAATCAGCCAACGGAAACATCCAGATGGAGGAGGTCAAAGAGCATTTTTAAAACTGGAAATGCCTAATGTTCCACTTGAAGTTCGCATTTTGTATAGCAAACACTTATCCATCTCCCCAAACCCCCATCTTTGATAATATTTGCCATACTCACAAATGCTTTGGGTGAGTGGATCATTTGTGGAACTTGCTGAAAGGGTGAGTTTCCCATCCATGTCTTAGGATACAGAAGCCCTATTTGTGGAACTTGGCGCCTGAGGGAAGAGGAAGTGAGAAGGCAAACCTCCTCCAAAGTGACAAAAATCCTGAGGTAATTTGAGCTTTTGTGGGAGACACGGAAAGGGATTTAAAGGCAATTTCATTTAGGTCTCCAAGGGGCAGGAAGCTCCTTCTGGTTATATTACAGAGAGCTGGTTGGTGAGGATAAGCAGAAATAAGTGTGATGGAAGTATTCTAGTACAGATGTGAAGGATCTAGTATATTATCCTAGGACCAGGATGATATCAGCAGAAATTTAGAGGGTGTGTTCCTCAGAAGTCAGTGACCTGAGATCTGTTTGGTTGTGATATGGATTTTATACACATTCATCATCGTTGTCCTCCTCCTCATCATCATCCATAGGAAAGACTGTAGATATTAGCAGAGTCAAGAGTGATGTGTATCATTCATTCAGTTCAGTTTGATACATAATGAGCATGAGATGCCTGTGGACATCTAAGCGCAAATGCCAAGTAGATGGTAAGATATATGAATCCAGAATTCAGAAGAGAGCTCGGCATCAAATATTATTTCACAGATGGCAGTTGAGGCCCTGGAAATCAGGGAAATACCACAACATCGAATACAACTGCTACTATTAAGAGATCTTCTCCTTTTATTAAGAATCTACTTTCTGCTAAGAACTATTTAGGCATTACTTTGCTTCATCATCTTAACAACCTTCCAAAATAGATATTATTATTGCATTTTCCAGATTAATAATTGAGCCTCAGGAAGATTAAGTAACACATTGGAGGAAACATAGCTTTTAAGTGGTAGAAAAGAGAATTGAATCCACATTCCTTTGAGTCCAAAGACTGCATTAACACTGATTCTACACATTCCTCTGTTACTGCCATGAGCTACATTTCAGAGCGTCTTTTACTTTATGTCCTTGTAGGAAGAGTAGTGACTTAAAGGCAAATAAAGTTGAATATGAATATCAGTTCCATCAACAGAGACCTCTCTGAACCTCAGTTTCTTAATCTGTAAAATGGGAAAAGAGTGCCTACTCAGGATGTTATGGGAATAAAATGAAAACAAATGTAGTTAAAATACTTAGCATATTTTATACCTTACACATACTAAGTACTTAATTTTGATAGCTTAAAAAAAGTGGAAATTACACTTAATGAATCTTGCTAAGGAAGCTCTGGTTAGCTTCTTTGCAAAGCTTTCTGATTATCATAAGGAACCTGACAGAGAACAAAAGGGATTTAAGTTTGCAGCTATGTAAGAACCCTCCACATCATAACAAAATCATAGAATAATAATCATGCAATTTTTCAGTGTGCATTTTTCAGAAACAATGGTAGCTCACATGTTATTTGACCTAGTGACAAACATAATTCAATTAGAAATATTATTTCCTATTCTATTAAAATGGCTTGTAAACTCATCTTTCTCCTATTTTCTCTCTTCTTCAAATATACTGAATTGTGATAGTAACAAAATTGTGATGTTACAGGATCTTGGTTAAACAATAAACTTATGAAAATTGGGTCATGAGGAGTAAGGAACATAAAATTTAGGGTAAAAAACTTTGGCTTATTAGATTGTTGAACACAAGAAAGTTACGTAGCCTCTCTGAGACAGTTTTATCGTCTGTAAAATGTAGTTTCTCATCTTTCAACTACACTTTTGTGGTGACTTTATTGGATAATGTTTGTAAACTACCTAGCAGAGCTGGATGCATTCTAAGTGCCCCTAACATGGAGAGTTCTGATCGTGTGAATGTTTGGACTTAAAAACCTCAGGGAAAAATCCCTGAGCTTAATATTCACTACCAAATAAAAACCAGTTTCCTTACCTTGACCCTCAATCCCCTCCACAGCCTGTCCCCAGTTTACAACTTTATTTTATCTCCTGCTGCTTCTCAGACAAGAGGTTCCAGGAACTCCTGGAAACCCCAACACTAGTCAAACCCCCATTCCCTATTCCCCAGGAGCTCCCCTCTGGGTTCTATTCATGTATTTTTTCAGTCTTCTCTCACTTTCAATATCCGTTTCTATTTGACACTGATATCTCTATCAAATCTCATCTTCTTTGCAAAGTCTTTATAACCATCCCATAAAGAATGGTCTTTCTCTCTTCCTATAACCCCACAGCCCAATATCTGAATCTCTCCCAGGACACATTTGTACACGAGATCACATGACTCTAGTAACAGGTAGATTGTTCCTGCAGTAAGAAGCGGAAATACTTTCAAAGGGGTCTTCTCGTTTACCAAGATCCCGTGATCCTCATGTTAAATATTTATAACATCCACGTAAACCATTCGAAATTAACATTTCACATAGTCATCTTCATTCACAGTGGTAGCTTGAAGTTGTCACCATTTCTTACTTTCCAAGTAATATGTTCAGCCAGCACTGACGCTATTTTGAATTACAAGAAGGCTAGAACAAGGATCTGATATTTATGTTGTATAAATGAAGCTCAAAAATATCTTTGTCTTTGGGAACAGCTGTAAAAAGACAGTATGCAATTTACTCCATCGAGTGAAAGGGTTCTCTTCTTTGGAAAAGGATGGCATTTATGGAAGTCATGCTGTGGCATTTGGTAAGGAAATATCATTGCTTTTACTTGACACACTGCACTTTTTGCTAATTGGCATTTCCTCGTTGGATATTTTCTTATGCCCTTGAATTATATTGTTTTACAAAGGCGAAATGATTGCCTCATTGAGAGAATCTTTTTTTTTTTAATGTTTTACTTATTTTTGAGAGAGACAGAGAGAGAGAGAGAGAGAGAGAGAGAGAGATAGTGTGAGCAGGGGAGGGTCAGAGAGAGAGGGAAACACAGAATCTGAAGACAGGCTCCAGGCTCTGAGCTAGCTGTCAGCACAGAGCTGACCTGGGGCTCAAACCCACAAACCGTGAGATCATGACCTGAGCCGAAGTCAGATGTTTAACCAACTGAGCCACCCAGGCGCCCCTGCCTCATTGAGAGAATCTTAAATAGTGGTTTTTGCCATCAGAAAGTATCAATGGTACAGAATCTAATATTAATGTTGAAAAGTTTTCAGAGGACTCTTTACAGAAATGTTTAAATCTCTGCATCTTTGCTGATTAGTTTAAGGTTTCTGTTCTTAAAGGCAGCAGCTGCTCTTGGTTGCTTGACACAAGTACCTTATGTCAATTTACAATAATCTACACTGTTTACATTCAACAAAGATCTTTATTTACAAAGTTTTTATTCAATTCATAATAAAGATTGAGTAAAGTCACAGCATACAGTACTTTTATCAACAGCTGAGTGTGGGATCCAAATGATGTTTAAAATTAGTATCGGTGTGCTTTAAGTTCTGAAACACGCTTTTCTTTTTTAAAAAATTTTGATGTTTATTTCTGAGAGAGAGCGGGTGGGCGCGTGGGCATGTGATTCTGGAAGGAGCAGAGAGAGGGAGACATAGAATCCAAAGCAGGCTCCAGGCTCTGAGCTGTCAGCAACGGGACTCACGTGGGACTTGAACTCATGAACCCCAAGATCATGACCTGAGCTGAAGTTAGACGCCTAACTAACTGACTGAGCTGCCTAGGAACTCCTGAAACATACCTTTCTTGTCTTAAATGCCTTGAAATACAATATTTATGATCACCATTAATTTTTTATTTACTAATTTTTCTATTTTCTCCTCCCTAAATAATATTCCCCTTCTTGTTTCTTTTGTGCATCTTGATTTTTCTTTCCATGTTTTCCTCTTTGTATTGCTTCTCATGGTCTGCCTCGAGCTGTGTTTGGTTAGTTCTATATATAAGTTTGCTGCTAGATTTTAACCTCCTAAAGACAGGCATTCAGATCTCACTATCAGAGTATGTTGCTAGTTGAACTTATGAGATATTTGTAAACTTAAATCATCCATCCATTCATGTGCTCTACATTTATTGAGCATTTCATGACATCTTCCTACCATGTCTGTACAGCCTATTCTTATGTGTCCGAGTGTTTATTACCATAGCTCAGTTTCTGGATTTTTAAGCCAAAATCATATCTTTGTATCACAGAAATAAAAGAATACTTGGCCAAACAGAGTGAACTATTAGGAAACAGGCAAAGAGGCAGGTGGAAAGAAAGGGGGAATTGGATGAAGAAGAACAATGAAATACCTATAAGGAAAGAGTGGGTGGGAGACAGTGAAAAACTTTTGTAAATTGGGAGAGTGTAACAGTGAAAGATAAACCAGTGACAGAATAACATTGATATCTTTGCTGGTCATGACTTCTACCTCTGTAATTACTTAATCCTTGACAGAGAAAAAGAAATCAAGCTAAATTTGCATTGATATCTCAACTATTTCCTTATCCAGTGTCCGCCTTGCTTTTCTCTCCCATGACTACATTATAATTTGTTTCTGATTTGCAGAACACACATTCGTAGAGACTCACAGATAAACCATTAACAAATCCTATGTTGCTAGGGAACTAATAGAGGCTTAATGGTCTAATTGCTCGTGTAGAGGCCGCCCATCCACTCGGCTAGGATGGTGCCTTGGAAATTCAAATATTGGATGAGAGATTGGACTTTAGGACCTCTTTCAATTCATAAGTTTGATGAGTTATAAATTAATAAAAGCTGAACCTATGGGTAATTTCTAAGAATGTTAAGAGATGCGTGCTAGATTTCCTTTTAGGTTATAAGGATCCAGGACCTGTTTTCTTCAAAATCACAGTTTCTCCCAGGCCTTTTCCATTAGCTTACGCTTCGAGAAAACAAGTCCTAAAACATTTACTGGAAGAATTTACTTCATAGCTTATGATAATTCAATACAGTATTTTCCAAATATATTGCTGCATAATTTATAATAAATAGGATTGATTATATATATTTAGTACCTAACAATATAATTCTCTACTTCACTGGAATAAAAAATAACATTACTTTGATCCATTTGTCTAATTGATTAATGTGTCTACTTCTTTGTCTGTTCCTTTTAGCATTCAAGTAAGAAAGAGATTGTTAGTTATCAAGTAATTATAATTAAGCCCATACTAACTGCTATAATTAAAGAGAGAGAAGAATAATAACAATAGTAATAGCTAGCGTATCTTAAATGCCTAATATATGCCAGGGTTTATTCTAGGTGCTTTAGATTAATTATGCCTAATCCTTAAAACAACATTTAGAATTTACTATTATTATTTTATCAATAACTAGAAAATAGAAGACCAGGAATTCAAATAGAAGTAATTCAAACAATAATGCATCATACCTTGCATGGTATTAGCTACAAGAGCATGACTGTGAGCCAGGGGGACTGGTTTCAGACCTCAAGGAGGTTAATTCTAACGGGCAATAACAATAAGAGGCATCAAATATTATGACAAGAAGCACAAAGTACTCTGGGAGCAAGAACACCATTCCTAGTGATAGGGAAGTTGGTGCTTGAATGATAGATAGGACTTGGCTGGTAAAGAGGCTGGAGTATGGGGGATATTTCAGGCAAGAGGGGCTGGAAACAGGAATAGAGGACAGCATAGCATCTTCAAGGAGCAGGAGGGGCCTCGAAGGCCATGCCCAGTATTTGGGCATTACCTTAGGGCCACTGAAATGGCCGTGAGTAGGTTTTCTTTTGAGAACAAAAGAACTAGTGGTGGTGTGGACCTTTTTAGAGGGAGATCAGCACGAAGGAGATCATTTAGAGGGCCGTGGTAATAACTAAAGGAAAACTGACCTCGACTTCGCAGGGGTGAAGGAAACGAGGGACACAATGAGAGATCTATTAAGGAGGTGGTAGGAGAGTGCCTACAGGTCCTCAGCCCAGGAAGGAGCTTTAGACTGTTGTCCAAAATCTTTAATGCAGATGAAGAAACCCGCAGCCCAGAGGTAGAAAAGGGCCTGCCTGAGGCTATCTGGCTGATAGGAGAAAGGTAATGTTTCTTTTTAATACAGTTGACATGCTAATGCTGCATTAGTTTCATGTATGCAACTAAGTGATTTCACAAATTTATATATAACGTAATATTGACAAGTGTAGCTACCATCTGTCCCTATTACATGGCCATTACAATGTCACTGACTATATTCTTTATGCTGTGCCTCTTACTCCCCCGACTCATTCATTCCATCACTAGCAGCCCACATCTCCACTCCCCTTCATCCGTTTGCCCACCCTCCACCCCTGCCCTCTGGGAATCATCGGTTCCCTGTATTTATAAGTCTACCTCTGCTTTTTGTTTGTTTATTCATTTTTTTAAGATTCCAATTATGACTGGAATCATATGGCTGATCTCATCGTTTTTTATGGCTGTATGATATTCCATTGGGCATGTATATGTGTGTATGTGCATGCGCATTTATACACACCACATTTTCTTTATTTCTGTATTTCTTTACTTTCACATTTCTCTACTGATAGACATTTAGGTTACTTCCACATCTTGGCTACTGTACATAATGGTGCAATAAACATAGGGGTGCATATCCTTTTGAATCAGTATTTTCAGTTTCTTTGGGTAAATACCTACTATGGAATTATTGGATCATATAGTATTTTATTTTTAGTTTTCTTGAGGTGCCTCCATACAGTTTACCTCAGTGATTGTATCAATTTATATTCTCACCAATAGTGCACAAGGGTTCCTTTTTATCTACCTCCTTGCCAACATTTGTTATTTCTTGTCATTTTGATTTTAGCCATTCTGACAGGTATGAGGCGACATCTTATTGTGGTTTTGATTTGCACTTCCCTGATAATGAGTGATGTTGAGCATCTTTTCATGTGTCTGTTGGCTATCTACATGTCTTCTTTGGAAAAATGTCTATTCAGGTCATTTGCCCATTTTTTAATTAGATTGTTTCTCTCAGTATTGAGTTATATAAGGTCTTTATATATTTTGGGTGTTAACTCCTTATGAGGTAGAACAAAACCTTGGAATGCAAGTAACTTGTTCTGTGAGTGTTCCACAAGATGAGCAAACATTCCTAATAAATTTTAACTTGATAAATAAGCGAAGTCTTGCAATACGAGTAGTATGTGACACTGAACATCACATGATCACAACTGAGCCAATGGTTCTTCTCTCTCTCACTTGCTGCGGGATTGTGGGTGCTTGACTCCCATGCTCGAATGCTGAGACTCAGGCCATGGTGTTTGGCAGACATCAGTGATTTTTCAGAATGTCGGAAAGTGCCCACAACTGCAACTAGTGTATTTTTTGTCACTTCAAAGCACCTATGAACAATCCTTTGCTTTTCCATACAGAAGTAAGCTTAGGAATGCTTTGCTTCATTCTAGGTCAAGCTGCCTGCAGATAGAGACCCTTCCCTCTGCTGCCTTATTGCCAGTTACGTTAAGTACAGTCTATGACAAGAGTTTATTAACACTGTACTGTAGTTAACACCTGTTAGTGATCGTGAAAGTCATCCTACACAATAACCCTTCCCTCTCTTGTCTCCCTTACACCAGCCATGAAGGTTTTCAAAGGTAAGTGCAGATTAATTTATTTTTCTTTATATTTTGTGTTTTATTATTTTGTATTATATACAGTATTGTAATTATTTTCGTTTGGATATTTTGGGTTTGAAGAATGAATCATCTGAGTTTCCATTATTTCTTATGGGGAAATCTGCTTTGATATATAAGTGCTTTGGATTACAAGCATGTTTCCAGAACGAATTATGTTCACAAACCAAGGTTTCACTGTGTATCATTTGCAATATCTTCTCCCATGTAGTAGGTTGTCTTTTAGTTTTTGATGGTTTCTTTGCTGTGCAAAAGCTTTATATTTTGTTGTAGTCCTAATAGTTCATTTGTGCTTCTGTTTCCGTTGTTTGAGGAGACATGTCTAGAACAATGTTGCTACAGCCAGAGGAAGACTCTAAGTGCAGTCTTCTTGAATCCTCTCCAGTGGTATTTCCTTTGTGATGTTTCACTCTCTAAAACCTTCCAAATCAATTGATTTTTTTCTTCCTGCCATAAGAAAGCTGATTTAGATGGGGTTTCTGTGCATACTATAGAGGTATAATCAAGTCCAGCAATAGGTGAGTGGTCAGATTTATGAGGATATTGTAAACAAGTGAGTGATTTCCAAGTGGCCAAGAAGACTGCCTTCAGAGTTTATCATTTTTTATAATAATTGAATACATTAAAAAAACAATAAATTGAGATTTTTTTAAATGTTAATTTATTTTTGAAAGAGAGAGAGAGAAAGGGAGAGAGAGAGAGAGACAGAATCTGAAGCAGGCTTCAGGCTCTAAGCTGTCAGCCCAGAGTCCGATTTGGGGCTCGAACTCACAAACCACGAGATCATGATCTGAGTCAGAATTGGACGCTTAACCTACTGAGCCACCCAGATGCCCCTAGAGTAAGGCAAACTTGAAAGGTATATGAGTTCAGGTGGTCTGGGAGGGAGCCAAGATTCTTCTTTTCTAACAAGCTCCCAGATGTTGCTAATGCTGCTGGTCCACAGAACACACTGCATGGTAAGTCCTCATTTTTTAGTTTTTACTCCCTGGTTACAGGCATGACTAGCTAATCAACAAAGCCAGGAGCCATCTAGGTTAAGCAGAACTTGAAAAGTCAGTTCTGCTAACTTGGAGGCATTTGCAGTGTGCAACAGGTCCCTGAGGGGACAAGGCGGTTTGCTGATACTCCATTGTGAAGTCATCACCAGGAAAGGGTGGTTCCCACCACTGGAGCACCACACACGAGGCTCAGAGGCTCTAAATAGATGCACCAGGCGAAGCACTACTCATGTGCAATCACAGTTAACAAATCTCCATGACATCCTGGTGTCGCCTGGGGAGCACAAGACTCTGCTTTAGGTGCCTCAGTTCAAATCCTGTTACCAGCTTTATGACCTATGTTAGCCCTTTAAAGATTCCGAGCCTTAATTTTACTCAATTGTATACTTTAAACTCCAGTTTTTGTCAACTTTATGCTTATAATTATTTTAAAAAGCTAGTAAGATAATATGCATGGAAACTCTGTTGCACAGTAGGTGTTCAAAGCATTAGAGGAATGTGTGCTTGGAAATCATGTGAGTGAATCTTTAAGCCTTGGAACTAAATATTCTTTTTCTCATTCCAGGTCTGGAAAGTTTATAAGCCACTTCTATGTTGGGCAGTTAAATATAATTCTTTACACACGGAAATGGTCTATCAAAGAGTCAGAAAAGAATAGTGCACCTGCATGTTTCCAGGGGTGTGTGGATTGTGTACCAGATTTAGATCTGGAAAGAACAGCAGGTAGATTTGATGAACTCCATGTGACAGAGGCAGAAAGCTCGGACTTTAAGAACTAAATTGAACAATTATGGACAGAGAGACTTAAAATTGGTGTACTTTGTGTAACAGCAAGCTTTCCCTACGGCGGTCACATCATTATGGTTGACACAGGCGGAGAAGGGCTGAGATGGCAAAGGCAGAGAGGATCTGAATTAGGACCAGAAGACAGCCATCTCCCTCAGCTACTTCAGGCTGAGGGCTTCCAATACACAGGCGAGGAAAAGCTGGCAAATCAGCCATTATATAAAACTGGCAGGGATATTGCTCAGTAACTTGCTGCAGTTCAATAATAAGAGGCAATATCCTGAAAGCCGGGTACCGTCATGGGGCTGTAGGAGACACAAGGTAAAATAACGCAGCATTGCACAGAGAACTTGCAAATACAGCAGAAGATATGAGCATGGATACAGATTGGTAATATACAGAATGGGGGAGGGGGGACAATAAGAGTGGGGAAGTAAACAAGAGACACTGTATTCAGCCTGGGGGGAATCAAAGATTATTTCATAAAAGAACTGATACTTCCTTGAATCATAAGTCATCACATTTAAAATTAGAAGGGATCTTCGAAGTGACCTAGTCTGATCCTTCAGGCTGGTGAAAATGGTGAGGAAAGTTTGTTAGAGATAGTGGAAGAATAGGACTCTTTCAGATAAGTTCAGAAGTTTTATTCAGTGATAGCACTCGGTGCACAAGAAAAAGCAGTGAGAGACAATGCAAAAGGGTAATTAGACCAGAGCAAATGGAAACAAGCCTTGAATGCCAGGCTAAAAACCGGACCACTGTTGACAGGAAACAATTGTTTGACAATATTTTGCTTTTTTTATTTAATATTTGTTTGTTTATTTTGAGGGAGAGAGCACAAGTGGGGAAGGGGCAGAGAGAGAAGGGGCAAGAGAGAATCCCAAGCAGGCTCCACACCAATGAAAGTCCAAGTGGGGCTCAGTTCCATGACTCTGGCGTCATGCTCTAAGCTGAAATCAAGAGTCGGACACTTAATCGACTGAACCACCCAGGTGCCCCTCAAACGAGTGTTTGATGAGAACCTATCATTCAAGTGCAGGCAAGTGGTGTCCATTCTCATTCCTTACCACCGTCCCTTCAAAACCAATGCTTTTTGCTTGGCAGGGGGAGAGCGAATACACGAAACCATAACCCTGGATGGATTCTTGTGCATACGATCCCATGAAGAACATTCACAGCACTAGAAAACATCCTTTTAAACATATATTGGAACCACGTTATATCGGGGTGTTCTAAGCAGGGGATGTACATGTGCATGTAACATTTGGCATTTCACTACCTTATAGGCTAAAGAAGTGATATGTACTTCAAGTTTCAGAGTATTTTTAATTTCTGAAGCATTGGTGCAGATTTGTGACTCCATCGGTACAGTGGACACAAGTGAACACAACTTGGAATTCTTGAAAACTGAAATCATCCTTTATCTCAACGACAGGAGAAGCAATTTTCACTTGTTTGCGACACAGCTCGACTGGAATTATACTTCAAAATACAATAAACTTCTCCTGAGAAGACTGACATGAAATCTGCAATTTCTCCCTGATAAATCACAATCTTTTTGAAATGAACCTGACATAAGACATTGAACCATCAGTTTCAAAAGAACCAGAAATGCAATACAGCTATAATTGTCCTTTTTGTTTGAAGACAATAAGATGCAACCCACTTACGGAGCTGGTAAGGTTGCCTCTCAAAAATTCTGCTTCCTAGATTGTTCATGTGTGGAGAATAATAGTTACAAGGCATAGGTGAGTGGCAAATTCAAGAATCAATTTGTGATTCAATGCGTCCTTCAAGAATTCCACCAGGAATTCACTAACTGTTTTTAAATCTAGTAAATCCTTCATCGTGGGGTGTGTTCTCTTATTCCTAGAGTTAATTCTGTGTTAGTGCTGCCTTGCTCATCCAAAACGTCTCCATTTATCTTGCTGGAGGTCAAGTGAAGTCTGGGAAGGCCAATGGTAAAACAGCTAGATTCCTAAATGCAGTAGCAGTGAAAGCAGAAGGTGGCAGATTCCTGCTGGGCTGGGCTTGAGATCTTGCCTTTCATTCACAGTGCTTTGTTTTCTTTATTCTCCACAAATGGGCTGGAATTGCACAATGAGAACTGCTGTGATTTTTTTTAATTTACTAAAGCACAATTTTGGGCCTGAATATTCATTCTTTTATGACATTTATACTTTCTACTGCCTTTCTCCCCTAAAACCCATTAACAAAGAGAAAAGCATAGCCATTTGTTGTCATTCTATTTCACTTGCCACTATGGGTTGTAGGCAAGAACCAACCACTGGCCCATAAGGCTGGTTCTCTAGCCAAAATCTTAGGCTTTTTTGGCAGCCCTCTGCTGGGGCCTTGGTGGTTCATATGCTGAATACAGGCTGCAAGAAGCAAATACCAACCGAGTAACTGGGGGTTGGGCCTGGGTGTCAACATGCAGGAAAGCGGGGGCCAGATGATGCACGGTCATTATCCCAGACATGAGTAATGTAGGGTCCTTGCAGGTGTTCCTTTCTAGGGTGTTGTTGCTGTTTTGTCTTCTGGTGGGAAGAGAGAGAAAAATACGGAAGTGCAACGTAGCCTGTTCTTTCCAAGTTCCCAGGCGCGCCTGTCCCTTAAACACTGCTCCTCGGTGTAACGAGACAGGCCTTGGTGGCACCTCAGGCATTTTCTCTTACTTTGCTTCTTGGCCCATTATTTTAGCAACTTCAGCACTTCCTGCTCTGAAGACATTGTGAGGCCCCTTTACCCCTCATTTCTTTGGTGGACAGGGAATGAGACTAGAATGTTTTGAAAAGCATGCATATACATAATTACATATAAACAGTATATTACTTTTATATGTTAAACCATATCAATAAATAAGTACACACACACACACACACTTTATTCTACTTCTAATAATGCTCTTTACCCTGACCAGAAGATTTTAATTACAGAAGTGTGGGCATATTAGTAAAATTTAAGCCTCAAGTAGCATAAACTTATATAATTTAAGATAGAAAACCTCAAAATTTCAGATAACTTATTGCTTTTCAATTTGAAGAACAGTAGAATAACCTACCGAGGATGTGCACTGTTATTATGCATTATTCTAGACTGCCTGACACCATATTAATGAGGCATTAGAGCACTATTTCAATAACCAATGTGTTTAGTACTTTTGGTTAACATGCTACCAGTTCTACTTTACCAATATTAAATTTCATAAGTGCTCTCTGTCCCAGATAAAGAAATTCCCCCAAGTTGGATTTGGCTGATACGTTTCAGTTGAGCTGTTTCTGTCCCTCCTATTTTGACGTTTGGCTGAGTTTTGTTTCAGGCGTGTCAAAAGCCTGCCCTAAGGAGATAAGGATTAATTTATTGAGGAAAACTTACAATGCAGAAACCAAGAAGACATTTGCAGAACTTGTTGTTCATGTCAGCTCAAATTGGTTCATTTTAGTGAAACAGTTTTCCCCCTAAGTGGAGATACCAAAGTATATTTTGTGAAATAGAGAAAAGTAACGATTATCCATTGGTTACGGGCATGTGGCTAATTGTAAGTTAGAACAGGGAGAGAGGAAATCCTGCTTAGACAGATCCCATTTAGTATTAGGTTAAGCCATTCGAAATTGCTAATATTCAACAAAATGCATCTTTGAAACTAGATACTTTGAAAGTAAAAGCCAATTAACTTCAGCCCTTCCATTCGGGTACCTATGTTTTGTCACATTCGAAGGCTGTGCTCTGCATTTATGGGGGCTCCTAACCAGCCACTTATCATAGCACACTAAGACACAGTAGTAGACCCTGAATTGCAGTATAAAAATATTGAACAGATATAACAGATGATAAATTAAAAAATAATCCTTTCCATGAGTCCTAATTTTTTTAGTCTTTTAAATATTTTTATTTATTTTTGAGAGACAGAGACAGAGTGCGAGCAAGGGAGGGGCAGGAGGAAGCAGACAGAATCTGAAGCAGGCTCCAGGCTCCGAGCTGTCAGCACAGAGCTTGACGAGGGGCTGAACCCAGAAACTGTGAGATCATGACCTGAGCCAAAGTCGGACACTCAACTGACTCAGCCACCCAGGTGCCCCCACGAGTCCTAATATTTTAATAAAAAGATACATGATCATGATGCCAAAATTAAGTTCAATAAATTAGAAAACATTAACAACAAAGGAAACAATATCGATCATAAGTCCATCACTCAGGTAACCACTGGGCACTTGCTGGATCCAGCAATCATAGCCTGAGCCAACAACTGGCTGGTGGGAATATTTTCAATGACCTAGCAACTAAAATCTGGGGTTTTATGGGTTAGTATTTTGGAAACACATATTCTACTTCTCATGTTACTGAGTCATTATTTCTCACTATGGCCTAGTTATTTCTTTTAACTTTGGAATGCTGCTTACTCCAGACCAACTTTTCTCAGAAATTCTGAATCAGGACAGAGAAGAAACAGTAGGGAATATGAAGGAAAGAGAAAAATTGATAGAGGTAAAGAGGAATTTTTTTAATGTTTATTCATTTTTGAAGGAGAGACAGAGGGAGAGAGAGAGAGAGAGAGAGAGAGAGAGAGAGAGAGAAAGAGAGGGAGAATTAGTGGGGGAGGGACAGGGGCAGAGAGAGGGAGACACAGAATCTGAAGCAGGCTCTAGGTTCTGAGCTGTCAGCACAGAGCCCGATGCAGGACTCGAACCCACAAGCTGTGAGATCATGACCTGAGTCGAAGTGTGACCCTTAACTGACTGAGCCACCCAGGTGCCCCAAGGTAAAGAGGAATTATATAAAGAGATTGACAAGAAGAAAAAGAGATGCTTTGCTAATTCATTCACTAAGAAACTATGGTCAACCTTAGCTGAAATTTCAAAAGAGCCACAGATGTATATCCCTGCAGTGCAAAGCTACATCGGTGTTAACAGTAATCAGTAAATTCTTTGTGAAAGAATGACACCATACTAACCAAGCAGAGACTGCATGTGTCATGTCCGTTCAGTTAGACAAAAATTCTTATAGTTTTTCTTGCTTTAGTTTTTAAGGAAGATGAAAACTGTATTTTGTAAAACTCTCCCAAAACATATAAAATCATGTCTTAGGAGCCATTATTTGAATGGTTAGGTTCACATACTTCTGAAAGGTCTGTTATATTTTTGATGCTTACAATTACTCTTATCCTCCAATAGTTGAGAAGGTCTATAACCTCATTTCAGCTTCCTATCTACAAGTTATGGTTATGGGAAGTGCTCTGTATATGACAGTGATTGAATAAGCTGATCAGATCTTTTCTGATTATGGCAGTTGAGTTAGAGAGAACCTAGGGACTCTGGTTTCCATGCTTTCCAAAAGTAGAGCATTCCTATGAAACCTTTCCTTAGCCAAAATAGCATCAAGTGAAGAAGCAATTAGCATTAATTTGTATGGAGATTTTTTTTGAGCATTCCCTGACCCCCAAAACAACCTCTCTTAGGCTTCTCTGATACCTCAGGACACATCTTGCTAATGGATGCACAAAAATAAATGGAGATAAAGGACAGATGGTCACAGATACTGTTCAAAGCTCTGGCGGCTTGACACTGATGTGCTGAGTGTGGCTCCCGGGGAAGAAACTTGGCGGGGCCCTTCTAGATAATGGGGGGGAGCAGGCACTGCCTCTACAGCAGACCACCGCAAAACAAACACTGAATGCTAATTTTTGCTTTCTGCCAATTTTTTTTTGAAAAAGGAAAATTCTCTTTAAACCTCCTTTGGTTAGAGAAAACAGGTACTAATGTAGGTCTTTTGCAGAAGCAAAGTGGCAAAACTTAAACATTTTTTAAAAAATAGTTTATCACCAAGTTGGTTTCCATATAACACTCAGTGCTCTTTCCCACAGTGCCTTCCTCCATGTCCATCACACCCCCTTTCCCTTCCCCCCTTCCTCTTCAGCCCTCAGTTTGTTCTCAGCATTCAAAGGTCTCTCAAGATTTGCCTCACTCCCTCTCCCCAACTCTTTTCCCCCCTTTCCCCTTTCCCATGGTCCCCTGTTAGATCTATGAGTGCAAACATGTAGTGTCTGTCCTTCTCTGCCTGACTTATTTCACTTAGCATGACACCCTCAAGGTTCATCCACTTTGCTACAAATGGCCAGATTTCATTCTTTCTCCTTGCCATGTAGTATTCCATTGTATATATAAACCACATCTTCTTGATCCACTCATCAGTTGATGGACATGTAGGCTCCATACGACCCTGCAATAGCGCTGCCAGGGATCTACCCAAGGGATACAGAAGTGCTGATGCATAGGGGCACATGCATCCCAATGTTGATAGCGGCACTTTCAACAATAAAACTTGAACTTTGAAAAGCAGGGAAACCAGTAATAGCTCTTATATTTCTGTGAACAATGCTTGATGCTCAAATGGATTTGCAGATCCCATGCAAAAAGTGTTCCCCTCTTCCAGGAAATACTGATCTTTGCTACTTTACTATTTACTTGAGAGAAAATAAAGCACTTACTTGCCCTCAGTTTCTTTACCATTACTTGTATGAAAGATATGCCACCAAAACCAATTGACTTTTCATGTTACTTAGTTGTCTGTGGACCAAAACTAAAAATGCTGAATAGAGACCAAAATATATCTTGAAACTAATATGAAATGGGAAATTTGTGATCTGAATATAAGGTATTTATTTCATTTGGGTCTACATCTAGTTTTCACCTGATAAAGCAATCATTTTTTTAAATGTTTATTTGAGCAAGAGAGTGTATGTGCCAGTGAGGGAGGGACAGAGAGAGAAGGAGAGAGAGGAACCCAAGCAGGCTCCGTGCTGTCAGCACAGAGCCCAATGAAAGGCTCAGCCTCAAAACATGAGATCATAACCTGAGCTGAAGTCAAGAGTCATTAGCTTAACCAACTGAGCCACTCAGGTGCCCCCAGACAAGCATTTTTAAGTTGTTCGAAGTCTAGCAGTTATGCTAAACTTTGGTAGAATTTATAATAGAAATAAAGGAAATAGTTGTGTAAAGGACTTTTTTTAAAGTTTTTAAATTTATTTTGAGAGAGAAAGAGAAGGAGAGAGGGGAAGTGGGGGAGAGGCAGAGAATCCCAAGCAAGCTCCAAGAGTAGAGCCTGATGCCAGGCTTGACCTCACGAACTGTGAGACCATGACCTGAGCTGAAGCCAAGAATAGGCAGCTCAGCTTACTAGACTGAGCTATCCAGGTGTCTCTGTGAAAGACATTTGTATGGCACCATTCATTTTCAAATAAGCAAGCTTTGTGTAAACTGGGTAAAAAGAAGGACTTGTGATACAGGCGCACACAGGAAATGCAGTGGCTGCACAGGGACCCAGACACCAGCTATGTGTGTTCAGCAAATGGACAGAGGATTTGGGAGGATTCTGAAACAATATACAGGACAACATTTTGTCATGAAATAAGAAAAAAATAAGGTGCTTTGTTCAAGATCACAATGAACATTATTTTAAACACGAAATGAGTTTTCATGGTCACAGAATATTAGCTAAGATTGCTATGTGGTTGGCCACATGCAGCATGGACAGGGAGAGAATGGCACACGGGTCTCTAGGTGGAGGAAGTAGGTTTAAAAGGAATGATTAAACATTAGCGAACAGTTATTGAAATAATACTTTTTTGGTGAAGAGTAGAACACCTAACTCAAAGCTTTTCTAATATTAATACTTTTCATTCTGCAGTAAAAAGCCAAATAAAAGAGAAATAATCCCTTTGAAAATTATCTGAATTCATAGTAACATAGAAACATCATGAGGTTCTTATTGTATTTTCATGTGTTTTGATAATGTATCCATCTAAGACCCATTTCATTAAATGATAGCAACGATTAGATCCACTAAAAATTTAAGTACTCGAGGGGCGCTTGGGTGGCTCAGTCAGGGCATGATCTTGCAGTTCGGGAAATCGAACCCCACATCAGGCTTTGTGGTGACAGCTCAGAGCCTGGAACCTGCTTCAGGTTCTGTCTTCCTCTCTCTGCCCCTCCCTTGCTTATGCTCTTTCTCTCTCTCTCTCTCTCAAAGAATAAATAAATATTTAAAAATTTTAAATTATAAGTACTTGTTAAGACAACTATAAGTCTCTTTCAGTTTGGCAGTTAAAATATTTTAATTTTAAAAAGAGATCACTTAACATGGCTCCTTATTGTAAAACCTTTGAGAAACTTAAGTGAAAGAAAATGAAATACTTTATGATGTTTTGAGTGGAGAGAAATAATTAGGTGAATTTCATGGTTTTCCAAAGGTACAATTTCTGAAGGCCAACTCTTCCAATGTGAGTGCAATAAATAATTAATCCCTTCTGAGATGATGAGGGGTGATCGTGACGATTCCCCTTTCTCAAACCCAACTCTTCTTTGGGAGATTGAAAGCAAAGTCTTAGTAGGCCATAATTTTGGTTTTTAGAGTCTAATGTGCTATCTAGGCAGTGTCCCTGAAGGAAATATCCACTTTTTTAGTCAAGAACTAACTAGTGGCTCCACAACCAAATATGTAGGGCATTTTGCCCTAGGACTGAAAAACGTAGCCATTTGTCTGAGCTGTCACCACAGAGCCTGATGTGGGGCTCGACTTCCCGAACTGCAAGATCATGCCCTGAGCCAAAGGCAGATGTTTAACCACAGTGACAGGAAGTTCATAAATTGTTTCAATATTATTTTATGGAAGCCGACATCAGAATACTGAGTAATTTAAGAAAATAATGACTTCACTATTTCCATATATTCAATGAAAAAGCTGGGGCACCTGGGTACCTCAGTCAGCTAAGCATCCAGCTTGGGCTCAGGTCATGGTCTCAGGCTTCATGAGTTGGAGCCCCACCTCGGGCTCTGTGCTGAGAGCTCGGAGTCTGGAACCCGCTTCCGATTCTGTGTGTGCCTCTCTCTGTTCCTCCCTTGCTTGTGCCCTTTCTCTCAAAAATAAATAAAGATTAAAAAATTTTTTAAATGCTATCCTCAACAAAGCTAAATCTTTATTAGAATCATTGGAGAATTGGCTTTAGAGAGGTTCCAATATTAACACATAACACACACACACCCCATCCCATCCCCCACTGGCTGAAAGAGGTATTTGTCACCTCTTATCTTGCAGTAACATTTCAGAGCCCTTTTGTCTGAAATTTGACTTACTGTCCTTCCTTGATTTCTCTGCAGAATCTGATTCTATTTAATGTTCCTGAGTGCTCTTCCTTTGGCTTCTATCACACTACAAACTCCTGGCTCGTCTTCCACCTGACCTCTGTCTTCTTTGCCTCCCCCTGCCATCTTCCTTTTGCTTGTTTTATTATTTATTTATATTCAAGTTCCCAATTCTCACTTTTTCCCCTTCTGTTATCTCCTTAGGTGATCACATCTGGGACTGTGGATTATTTACCAACTATCTGTGTGTCAAACACTCTAGAATCTGTTTTTCTGGGGGTACCTGGGTAGCTCAGTCGGTTCAGCATCTGACTTCGGCTCAGGTCATGATCTCATGGTTTGCGGGTTCGAGCCCCGCATCGGGCTCTGTGTTGACAGCTCAGAGCCTGGAGCCTGCTTCGGATTCTGTATCTCTCTCTCTCTCTCTCTCTCTGACTGTCCTCTGCTCACACTGTCTCTCTGTCTCTCAAAAAACAACAACAACAACAACAACAACAACAACCAGAATCTGTTTTTCTGATCCTGACACCTCTGAGCCCCAGACCTGCATATTTAACTGCCTCCCTGAAATTCCTGCTCGAACGTCTGAAAGACATTTCAAACTCAAGGCTCTTAAAGCAAACGAAAAATCAACACCTTGCCCGTAACCTTAATCTGCATTTGGTATTATCCCATTTCAGAAAATGTTCTACCATCTATCTGGAAATGTACAGTTGGGGTTATCTTCAATTTCTCTTCGTCCTCACCTTCACTTACCAAATCTAACTTATCATGTCCTGTGGTTTTTATCTCCGGAACATGTCTGATTCTGCCCAAATTTCCTTATTTTGCATAGATTTCTAGAGTGTATTATCCTTTCATGCTTTTCTAACTAGTCTCTACATTGTATTCCAAAAATCTTTCTAGTATATAAAAAATTGGTCATGTTGCTTTCCGCCTTGAACCCTTCCCTGGATTTCTGGAACTCCTGGGATACAGACAGAAGTAACTCTAGATGGTCTGCCTTTGTGCCCACATCATTTTAACCTTGATAATCTTTCCAGCTTCATCTCTTCCCACAAGCCATCTTACTTTCCTATATTCCAGCCAGACAGATCTGTAAGTTCCTTTAACTGAAATATTCTCCCTCCCACCTTGAGATTTGTACGTGTGCTCTCTTCTCTAAGTGGTTTTCCTGCTCCAACCCCTTCTTTGAATAGTTTATCCCTGCGCATCCTCTAAGCTGGAGCATGTGTATGTTCTTATCATGTTGATCTCAAATCCTTGTACAGTGCCTGGTACACGGTAAGCCCTCAAGAGATCTCTTCGGAATGAACAAAGGAATGAATGAGAGATTCATGAGATTCAAAACAACTTGAAAAAATCTGAACTGACCTGTTCAGATGGTGTGTCAGATACTCCTTATTATCCTCGATATCCAATTTCTACAATAATTCTTGATTTTTAGTGGGTATATGAATTTGGAGAAGTAAGATTGCGTTTACCAGCTTTCTGTGTAGCCATATGTGCTTATAGGACCAATTCCTGGTTACTGGGATGGAAGAGAAAAGTGCACCACTTACAAAGTGTTTTTAAAGGAGAGGAGTGTGCTTTTTTTCAATGAGCTTCTCCTGTCTTCTGGTGGAAATGTGAATGGGCATGCGGAAATTCCAGCATTTATCTTAGATCATGAGGTGACTATGAAAAATGGAAGTGATGCAATGAGAAAGAATGAAATCTGGCCATTTGTAGCAATGTGGATGGAGCTCGGGGTATTATGTAAGTGAAATAAGTCAGGCAGAGAAAGACAGATACCATGTGTTTTCACTCCTATGTAGAACAAGAGAAACTTAAGAAAGAACCAAGGGGAGGGGAAGGGGAAAAATAGTTAAGGAGAGGGAGGGAGACAAACCACAAGAGACTCTTAAATACTGAGAACAAACTGAGGGTTGACAGGGATGGGGGGAGGGAAAAATGGATGATGGGCATGGAGGAGGGCACTTGTTGGGACGAGCATTGGGTGTTATATGAAACCAACTTGACAATAAACTATATTAAAAAAGAAGAAGAAAAAGAAGAAAATGGAAGCCATGAATGAAGAAACAAGATAGAAGGAGCCTGAGTCCCTGGCAGCAGGAATGTGAACGTCTTTATTATTTGGCATTAAGTCAAACCTAAATCTAATGAAGTTTTTCTTAGAACCCTTGGTTTTAAAAAACTTTATTATAATAATAATTTTATTAAAAGGTTACAAGCATAGTACAAAGGAATCCCAAGACCATTTGCCTAGATGTATCAATTGCTAACATTTTGCATTTTGTTTCATTTGTTCTGTCTCTTTATCTGTCCATTCATCCATCCATGTAAAAAAAAATATATTTTTTTCTTTATAAAATATATTTAATAAATTTAAACCATTTGAGAGTAAGTTCCATAAATCATGACCCCATACTCCTTAACATGTCCTATATTTACTAAGAACAAGGATATTCTTTTATATAACCACAACATACTTTTCAAGTTTAGGGCATTTACTATTACTCTTATATAAAACTCAGCCCAAATTTCAAGTTCACCCATTGTTCTAATAATATTTCCTATAACATATTATTTTTCATGTCCAGAATCTAATTCAGAATCACACATGCATATAGTTGTTATGTCCCTTTAGTTTCCTTGAATCTGGAACACAGATCTTCAATTTTTAACTGGGCACATGGTCACCTGGAATAAGGACTACCTTTCCCAGCTTCCCTTGCAGCAAGGTGTGCCATGAGACTGAATTCCATTCAGTGGTAATAAGGTCAATGTAGGTATTGAGAAATTTCCATAAAGACAAGCAGCATGTACCCTTTATCTTTTCCTATCTTCTTCCTCCACTTTAGTGCTTAGATTGTAGAATGATGGCTGGAGCTTCCTTTTGAACCATTAACAGGTGGGCCATACCCTAATGACAGCAAGTAGAAAGATGTAAGGTTTCTAGTCTTTGATGTCACAAAACACCATCTCAGCTTGACAGAAATACTCAGAATGTATTGTGAATTTGAAAATTTTGTTTTAAAAAAAGACAAAACTAAGGAAGGAAAGTAATTGCATGAAATAAATTTAAACTTAAAACATTGTGTGTGTTTTAATCTCCATAGCAAGTAAACTGCACTATGTAGTTTAGAAGTGTGGGGTAGTCCAACTCTGACAGCAAAATATTTGAAAGTGCATTCACACTCTTATCAGAACTTTGGCTTGACTTCCATATATAATCCTTTTATAAGAAACAACTGTATTACAGTAAGTTTTGGTATTTTTGATTTGACCACTAAATATTTGCTATGTTGACTATCAAGAGAAGAGACTCTACTCCCACAGATGGAAAATAACACGATGCCTGATCTGTCTGCCTTCCCCTGCCTTTTGGAGACCATGCTGAGTACACAGTGAGTGTGCTAAGGATCACCATGTTATTTTAAGTATCATGCACCCTTGCAACAGAATCATTTAGAGTAATGGCTCCGAATCAGCTTGTTCTAGAAACAATGATGTGGTTGTCTTCAAATTTCATTCGGTCCTTTGTTAAAGCACTTGATCTTAAAAGCGCTACCCAGAGGAACACTCGCTTAGACAGTAAAGAAAGCGTCCAAATTGTCTGCCTCCTCCTGCTTGTAAAACAAAAGAAATCCACCATACCCAGACCCCATTCCTAAAAACCTTAAAACTCCCTCTCCTATTCAGGGGAGAGGCTTATTGCAAAACGGATTTTTATAGCAATTGTGAGAACCACGCTAGTTACCTATACTGGTAAGTCCAATCTTTCATTTTAAGCATGAATGTGTACAAATAAGAATGGATAACCAGAGACCACCAGAAACTGAGGGAAACTAAAATCTTCGTATACAAGGAGAAGGTTGATTAAACAGAACTAATCTTAGAGGAACCCAAAAATAATGCAACAGACGAGAATTCAAAAAGTCATAGAGGAAGAACAAATTGCTATGATAAAGGAATAGTCTGAGATCAAGAAAACATTCTTAGAAATTAAAACCATGATAGCTTAAATGTAATACTTTAATGAAAAGTCTAAATAATAGAATTAATTTGGCTGACAACATCTCCCAAAACATAAGGCATAAAAGACAAAAAATATAAATGTAATAGAAAATTTATGAGAAATAGAGAATAAATTCAGGATATCCAATATCCATTTTTCCAGAAAACAAGAGTCTGAAGGAGAAAACCATCCCTACCATTTTTGTTCTAGTTTATCATGTGAACATCTAAGAGCCAAGACACACAACCAAATTAAGAACAGCTTGTTTGGGGGATAAAGGTAGCATTATATCCAATATATACAATGATTTGAAGAAGCAGTTTTCTGACATAGTACAAAGTATTAAAGAAATAACAAAAAATATTTCTCTGAGCTGAAAAAGAACTTTACTTCATAAAAGCTCACAAACTACCAAGCATAATAAAGTAATAATAATAATAATAATAATAATAATAAATCCCCTGTAAGTATTATAAGATTTAGCAAATAAAAATACATACATCTGAGGCAGAAAAAGAGAGTGTTAGCTTATTGTTTACCTGAAATTAAATTGGACAGAGTGTCTGGTACCTTGTCTAGCCACCTTAACTCCAAATCTATATATTTTTAGATGAAACTGAGATAAAACCTTTGAACTTCAAAGATGACAGTTCTAGAAAGACCATGGAAAGGTGTGAAGAACCCTAAATGAGTCACCACAATGGGATGACTCTCACACTGGCATCAGGCTTCTCTGAAACACAGGATGCTACGTTTGGAAAGAGGTGGAAAGTTGAGACAAAGCATTGGGAACCTAAAGTCCTATACTGGTCAGAGTGTCATTTAAATGTGAGGGTGAAATAAAGTATTCTAGGAATAAAAACAAACTTCTCTGTAAGAACATCTTAATGACAAAACATCGGAAGAACTTCAATTAAAACCGGGAACTAGAAAATTAAGAACATTATCACCAATAGTTCTCATTATATACCTACAAAGGAGACCATATAATTTAAAAGTGTAGTAAATATTGCAGAAGAAGAGATAAAGCTTACAATTTTCATAGGTATGACTGTCCAAGAAACATTCCAAGATAACTAATTAAAGAATTACTAAAACTAATATAAGAATTTAATGCACTGATTATATGCAAGAAATACATGCAAATACTAATAGTTTTTCAATACATCATCAGGATCCAATTAGAAATTTTAATGGGATTTGAGATCTCATTAAAAGTGGAAAACAGTGAAAAAATAAGCCTCAGAATTAAGCTCAGCAAATATCGTATAAGACCTTATAGAAGAAAAGTATAAAAATGGTGTGAAGTATAAAGATGAGGTTTTGGGGTGACAGTAAGGTTCAAGGGGACCGGGGCTGACGAACAAGAACGAATTCTTGAAGATGTCTTTGGTGCAAAAACTGATTTTATTAGAGCTCTGGGACAGGACCTGTGGGCAGGAAGAGCTGCCCAGGGACCAGGAGGAAACGATATGTACTATGGGGCTGGGGTGGTGAAGTCCAGGGGAAGTCTCCAGTGAGATTTTCATTCGCTAAAAAAGACTCACAGGATATTGGAGGCCTAGCTATTGTCAAACTAAGATTGTCTTTCTCTCCAACAGAGCATTGGCATTAAGATAGTAGGGAGCTCCTTGAGAAACGTTTTACTCTGCCTGCCTGAAGTATTTGCGTAAGGGCTGCACGTTATAAGGAAATTAATTTTATTTGCCATTTCCTTCTGCCTTTGTTTCCCACATCAATAAGAAAGACTTCAATAAATGACAACACACTACATTCTAGTATGAAAAAGACAACCATTTTGATGATGTCAGTTTTTTTCAAATTAATTGAAATGTACATTGTATCATAAGTCAAAATCCACCTCCCCATAGCTTATAGAATTTAAGAAGCTGGTTCTATATATATTTTTTGGAGGGGTAAATGCGTAGGAAGAGTGACATTTGATAAAAGAGGACACTTCCTCTAACATTGATCAGCACCAGTGCTGTTAAGTTAGTTACAATTAGAATAATGCAGTATCAGTGGAGGAATGAACAATTTAACAACAAAACAGAATCAAGGAGCTATAAAGAAACCCATGTGTATATCAACATCTATTTTAGAATACATTCAGTATTCCAAATCAAGCAAGTAAATAGTGGCTAGTACAACAAATGATATAACACTTGAGAAGAAAAGATTTCTACCTCCAATTGTACACAACATAAATTTGCAAAGTGATCAAATTTTAAAGAAAGCAGCTTAGCAGAGGCTCCAAGCCTGGGCACTGGACCGTTTCCTGGACTCACACATACCAACAAATTACGTAACCGCTCTATGTGGCTCAGCCTCCTTACTTGTGATTTGGGGATAGTCATACCTTTCCTGTAGAGTTGTTGTGAAGAATAAATGTGTTAACATTTTTATTTTTTTTTTAGTATGCCCAGTTTTTCCTTCTTTATTGAATGACTTTCAAGATGTGATTACACTTGAAGGTGACAAGTTAGAAAGGAGGGATGCACTGAAGGCAGAAGGCTGCTCGGAGACGTGGCTCTAGACAAGTGGCAGGAAAGGAACAAGGCTTAAAAAAGGCATTAGCCGACAGGCCGTTGGTGGGGGGGAGTGCAGGTGGGTGGGCCACATGGTCCCCCCCACCCCCTGGAGAGGCCTGTCACATAGCGTTAACTGAACTTAATAAAGCTTGTGTATAGGATAAAATCATAGACAGAATAACCAAGAGGCAAAATGCTACAGAAGCACAAGCAAAACATAAAAATGACAAAGGATAGCTAACAGTATTTGTAAAGAGCTTCTACAAGCCGAAAAGCAGATGGCAATGAATTATGGGAAAAATAGGTGAAAGGTATAAATCAACGAAAAATGAAAGCCAAGCCAAAGTTCAACCTTATTATAATCTCTAGTAACTGGGAAAACACAAACTTAAACATTAGTGGAACGGCTGCAGCTTTCGTAAGGAAGCACTTGATGCCCGAGGGAGAAGAGGGACACCTATTCGGCCTCCCAGATGGACCAGGTTAGCTGTGGAGTGACGATCATCTGCCCTGAATGGCCTGTGCAGTGGGGCCCCAGCTCACCTTGGCCATTACACTAGAGCTGCTCTGGCCTGGCCACCATTCCCTGAACACTCCACACACTCTCTTAACCCCTGCTGGTATTTCCTCTGGGTGATATACCCTGCTGCATCTGGGAATATTCTCTGTATCTTTCAACACTCAGCTCAGATGTTTTCTCTTCTGGAATATCTTCCTTAGTTCTCAGGAAAGAATTCCCTCTTCCATGCACCCATTATTTTGTTGTTGTATATATATCAACTATGGGTTGATCACCATTTTCTGACTTGTTTTGTCCTTTTTGTGCATATCTCCCAAAAGATTGCAAGCTCCTAAGGACCAAGGCTACTACTAGCTTATTTCTCTGCACATAGTAGAGACCAACACATAGTAGAGACTTAATAATATGTTTGTTAATTATGAGTGGATATTTATTTAAAAATACTTCCCTTCTGGGGCACCTGGGTGGTTCATTCGGTTCAGGGTCCGACTATTGATTTCAGGATAGGTCATGATCTCATGGTTCATGAGTTCAAGGTTCACATCAGGCTCTGTGCTGGCAGTCTGGATCTTGCTTGAGAATCTCTCTCTCTGTCCCTCCTCTGCACTCTCTCTCTCTCAAAAATAAATAAACTTAAAAGAATAAAAATGCTTCTTTTCTATCTTTATGGATAATTATTAATTGATTCCACAATCCATTCCTACTACAACCATATCATGTAACATAGAAATGTTCAATGTTAAAGGAAAATAGGATCTTTTCACCATCAGTCAATGTCACTTTTTTATTTCAATCTCTATACTCTGGTTTGGAAAAGTCTTTTCAGAACAAACTACGCTGTCAAATGTGTGAATTTTGATGTTCTATAAATACAAGATTTAAAATAGGATGTGCTGTATGTAAATAAATAAGAATATATTTCACTGAAAAGTGAATACATAATGCTACATTCCATATTCTTGCAATATTTATTTGAAAATACTCAGTTACAACTTAAAGCACCAGAAAAAAATGCTGATAATTAGAAATGCTGTCTAGCAAGTCAGAGATTCATCTTTTTGGAGGCTGTCTATTCTACTAGGCTGTCATATTTTAAAAGGCTAATGAAATCCCTTTAGATGATCAGACTTCTCTAACTTGTGCCTTTACATTTTCAGCTGGAGGAAGGGGAAAAGCAGAAAGACAGTCTGAAACTACAATAAGTTGTCTCCCTGGCATCTTCTCTGATCATCAGTATTCATGGCGTTGACTCTGAGTCATCTAAATGGGTTAGAGAGGTAATTAGGATATTGACAGGAAGAAGCAATGGATGTGAGTGAATCTCTGATTATCCTATTACTTGCCTTTACCAGCATGATGTTGAAAGCCAAGAAGCAACTCTAAAACCAAATGAACCTGAGATGTCACTGCACACAGGTAAAAAGCAAAATTAAAACAACAATAAGAACAACTACAACACTTCTAGGTCCCCCAAATAATATTACAGATCTGAATGAATCAAAACGTTCGCATTCGTCCTAAAGCTTAAGCAAGTAGTAAAATTGGGTCTACATAGAGAATAGCAAATAACATCTGATTTTCCACAAATATTTAAGTATTTAGTAATTTCCACCTATTTTTTGCACACTAGTCCAATACTGGTTTTACTATACCCCACCAGAGCTTACACTTCTATAGGAAATAAACTGTAGTTAAATATGGAAAATATTTCTGATCACAGGCTATTTCATATTTTACTGCTTTATTTCTTCTTAACACCTTGCAAAGCATAAACTTAAAAGATAATTAATGGTCTAATTCTACAAGATAAATACATTATAAAAACTCTAGGAAACCTCAGAGAGCATCGGGTCCAGCCATCTTATTTCAGATAAGTAGAATCAGAAGCCTCGAAAAGGAGAGGGATTTACCCAAGGTTCACAGCAATTAGAGAGAAGTAGGGCAAGAGCTCTGCTCTCCTGACCCCCAGCCAGGGGCGCATTCCACCAAGTGCCCCTTCCCCCAAGTCTTTGCTTTGATTTCTCTAAGAAGATTCTCTCCCTAAATGGGCAATATTTCCTTTCTTGATGCCTCTTAAAAAGTTAAGCAAACAAATTACAAATACCCTTTGCATAGCAATATCATAAGCTTTGAGAATTAGGGAGAGAGAATGTAAATAGGATACCTAAATCAATAAAGATGACAACACCTCATTACACTGGAAGGGATATGTTCTTCGGTTTTATGCAACACGGGACTCACATCTTTAATCCATGTCTTCTGCTAACACAGTGGTGTGCTTCATGCTGCCTAATCACTAAACATTTAACCCTGTTATAAATATTTAATATCTTACAGGGGCGCCTGGGTGGCTCAGTTGGTTAACCGTACGACTTCGGCTCAGGTCATGACCTCACGGTTTGTGGGTTGAGCCCCACGTCGGGCTCTGTGCTCACAGCTCAGAGCCTGGAGCCTGCTTCCGATTCTGTGTCTCCCTCTCTCTCACTCTCCCCTGATCACACTGTCTCTCTGTCTCTCAAAAATAAATAAAACATTAAAAAATATTTAATATCTTATTGCCCAGTTTCTCATCTACTATAACAAATATTTCTTACATCTTTTATTATTTACATGACAGGAAATACTCAAAGTATGTTGGAATTAGTCACTACTGAGATGAACCCCCAAACCTGGACCTGTCTCTCCAGGCTGTTGCTTTATAACCATGTGGTTTAGGAAAGTCACTTAATCTTTCTAAGCCCAGATTTCCTTCTGAAAAAATGAAAATGCTATACAACTTGGATGAATGGGAAAAAATGTATTTAAGCTGAGCCTTATTCCATGGCTGTTTTTTTAGGTCAAATATTGGCAGTGTTACTTGGTTCAATCTAATACATAAAAAAGTCTGCACATAGTAGACACCCAATTATAGATAATATAATTAGTATAATTCTTTTTCAAGGTGTTTTTTTTTTTGCTATTTCATCCATTATAAAGTCATATTTACACCAAACCATCATCTTAATAGTCCTATGTGTAAGTTTTTGATTGCCTCAAATACCTCAAAAAAGTTAGTTTAAAAAAAAGTGAAAATCCATTTCATGTGATGGTAATGTCTTTTTCCCCCCACTTTGCAGTTATATTAGACAGAGGTGAGAATGAATGACAACCAAAACGTATCATAATTCTCTAGTTTGGAAATATCCACATCCTACTCCCTGCGGTAAGTTATTTTGGAATTGTTGCAAAGATTTGCTTAGCAACTCTGTGACACTCAAAGTGTCTAAAATTGAGACACCTTTTTTTTCTTAAATGGAAAGCTTCACATTTATTTCATTGTTCTCTGATAGCTAGATAGTAATAATATTAGCCACAATTTAAAAAATTTTATCACAAATCAGGGATGGTCCTAAGTATATCACATACTCTCAAGAATGCACGAGGTAAGTGCTAATACTGTCCTCCTTCTAAAATGAACTGAAGCACAGACACTGTAAGAGTGCTGACAAAACTGCCTCCATCTTTGGCCCTCCATCTTGTTGTCGTCTGTGGATGAGCTCCCTCAGGGCTCTGTGTTCCAGGCCCCCGTGGAGGTCAATGTACACCCTTACCAGAATGCAGGGACGCATGCTCTGATCTTCCCTAAAGCTGTAGAGATAACATAGTTTCTTCACCCACCTTTCTGGTACATAGGTGGCCCCAGAGGTCTCTCAAGTGGTGGACCTTTTGGCATCACCACAGTGCCCTCTGCACATCCCTGGCTCTATAAAATCTGTGGACTGGACTCTGGGGTGACTAGCTATGCAGCATCATTACCGGCCCGACCCCCTGTCAATAAGTTACCCTGAATAAAACTGTGGAAACTGTGTGGAGTAGTCTCCATTTTCTGCTCTTAAAGTGCCTTCTCAGTTTGGAGGATACTTTACTGTCTCTCCTCCATCTTCTGACAGAGAGCGATTTGCCAAGATCACAGAACTAGTAAAGGGCAAGCTAGAACTTGACCCTAAGCAATCTGATGTTTAAACTTCGTACACTCTTGTGTCGCATTAGACACCACGAGGCTTTAAATATAGTAGTCTTTCAGTAATAATAAATAATACAAATTAATGGAAATGGGGAACAAATACAGGCTGCAGAGTAAACACTCTGACACCATGGTGATATAGAATAATGAACTCTTTTATTCTGTTTTCTACATCCCTACCTAGCCCAGGCAATGAAATAACATCTTACTTGCAAATTAAATCTTTCTATACATAGGTTTTTGGAGTCTCCTCTCTTGGACCACGATGTTTGGCTCTTACTGTTGATCAGGCACTATTTGTACTGTTATTGTATCTTTTAATGTCAACTGTCTTACATTGTTATGTGAGCCACTTTTCTCCCTTCCTTTTTTTTTAAGTTTATTTATTTATTTTGAGAGAGAGTGTGCACACAAGCAGGGACATGCAGAGAGAAGCAGACACAGAATCCCAAGCAGCCTCCATGCCATCAATGCAGAGCCCAATGCAGAACGTGAACTCATGACCTGAACCATGAGATCATGACCTGAGCAGAGATCAAGAGTCAGAAGCTTAACCAACTGAGCCACCCAGGCCCCAGTCCCTCCCTTCCTTGTCTCCTTCCTGCCTGTCTGCCTTCCTTCCTTCCTTCTTTCCTTCCTTCCTTCCCTCCCTCTCTTTAAAAAGTACATTTATTGAACTCCTTCCATGTTCTTGTAGCAAGCTAGAGATTAAGGTGAATCAAACAGAATTACTGTTCTCAAAGATTCAGAGCCTAGAAGGAAAGACAGGAAAATAAATAAGTTCAATGAAAGATTGTAGGTACTACAAAGACGTATATGGAATATAGGGGTGTAAAGGGTATTTTAGCTCTATTTAAGAAGTTATCATATTTTAGAGAGGCATGTAAAGGTAAACTGCTATGATGTCTACAATCCTCTCTAACATACTCCAGGAAAAATATCTACACACAAGAGAGCTAGATAAATGAAATAATAATAGCAAATTTTTGATAATTACTAAAAGTGAGTGCTCAAAACATGAGTAATCACTTTATTATTGTTTCCAATTTTGTGTATATTTGAAATTTATCACAAACTATTTTTAAAAACATCACGAGCATAATTAACATTTATTGAATGCCTACGAAGCGGCAGGTACTAAGTACTTTTCCCGTCCAAACGTATTCCATTCTCGCAACTACGCTGTGAGGTAGGAACTATTATTGTATCTGTTTCCCGGATGAGGAATCTGAGACAGCGGTTCAGTAAGTCGCCGGATTCACAGAACTAGTGAGCGGTGGGGGTGGGCCGTCTCTCCATGATGTATCATTTCTCAGCATAGGGTAATTTATATAATACATTATATAATGATAGTTGTTTAGCATATTTGGGTTCTGTGCTAAATACTTTACATATAGTGTCTTACTTAATCCCTGCAAAAATACAGGCCATGATGCATCAGTTGAGTTTCTATCGCTGAAAGGCTGTCTCCCAGGATGAAAAGGATGTGATTCCGTTCCAAGCAGTGAGAGAAACCTAACCAGATGTGCAAGATAGGACGGTTCAGACACTGCTGCCTGCAGTGCAGGAGAATTAGGTGAGTGAGTGGTACAAGAGTTGGGCAAGGTTGGATAACCAGGCAGAAGAGGGATCTGGAGGTTCATGACATGGTAAGCACCTGGGGCACCTTGCCAAAAATGACGAAAGAGACACTATTGGCTTATAAGCAGGGAGTGACAATGCGAGACTTGGATTTGTAAAAGTCAACTATGGGGCCCAGGGGGGCGTGAATCAGAAGGGGCAATGTCCAATACGTAACTGACTCTGTTGGTTTGTTTAATGGATGCTCTGAATACACATTTTACAAATCTTGATAAAGTCAAGGCACATGGTGCCTATTTAAATGATATACTCTCAAAGGGCGTTAAATAACTGTGGTGCACCAACTCATTTTCTTATCATAGTCTGTTTTTTAATTAGAAGGGAAAAAATTCCCATAGGTCAACCTTTGAGATCACCACTCTTTATTCTGTGACTTAGATGGTTTGAAGTTTATCTCAACTATTAAAAAAAGAATTTTGCTTTAGCTTCACTTATGTGGTTGTATTTCTCAGGTGTAATAAAAATATTTATTTCCTGGGATCCTGAAAAAGGAGGAAAGCAACCCAATTTGCTTCATCCTCTGGCATGTACTCTTTTCTGACACTTTATAGATGCTATTTTTAATAGGCAACTTTACTACCACATTGACCTTTCTCCAAAACTCTGGAGTCTGAAAAAATTATAGCACATCAATTAGCCTCTATGGAGCATCTTAAAATGATAAATGACTTGTTGGCACAAATGAAGGGAAAGGAAGCTTTTCTCAAGGAGCAAATTAATATCTGCTAAAAAAAAATCTTAGATGATCTGTGCCTTTTGGTCTATGCCTTGAATTCACCTTCCTCTTTCAAAAATGCATCTATTTTGATCTTCTGTCTACTCTCACTCTGATATAATATGTATTAGTAATGCTTTAAATTTTACATTGAAAATCTGCCATGCAAGACTTTATTCTTGAAGCTTCCAAAAGTATCACAATTTTTCTACTTTTGTTATAATATTTAATACTTTATGTCTGTAGTGTGATTGGTCCCTACAATCACTTCTGCTGAAGACCCTTTAAGCAAGACCTACCATATCTATACCAAACATCTATACCTCAGGAAGCTCCTAGTACAAACCAGAAAAAAAGAAAATAACAAGAATGACTGGAGTGGATCTGGGCAGTTCATTCATTCAACAGATCTCTATTGAAGACCATGTCTGGGGGCTACATTTACCAGTGAACACAGTAGACATTACAGAGTTATGGAGAAGTTAATCTATATTAGTAATTAATTTATGCTATAATTTGAAGAACTGGGAGCACCTGGGTGGCTCGGTTGGTTAAGTGTCTGACATCAGCTCAGGTCATGATCTCATGGTTCATGAGTTTGAGCCCCACATTGGGCTCTCTGCTGTCAGCACAGAGTCTGCTTTGAATCCTATGTCCCCTACTCTCTCTCTCTCTCTCTCTCTCTCTCTCTCTCTCTCTCTCTCTGCCTTTCCCCTGCTCATACGCTCTCTCTCTCAAAAATAAAAATAAAAATTAAATAAATAACTTGGGAGTGATGAAACATGTTCACATTTAGCAAGTAGAGAGGTCCTCTGCATTTAATTTCTTTGTCTGTGCTACTCAAAGTTCTTGTCCACAAGGAGGGCCATGAGCCTGGCCTGAATGGAGCCTGACTGCTGCCTTCATCGAAAAACTCTTACTAGGAAAACACAATCGCTGAAATGGCCGGTGTGAGTAGCGCTGTCGGTGATTTACACTCTGGGCAGGTTGCTTATCGCATCACGCACAGTCTACCAAGGTCCTCGTGTCACTGCAGACCAGTAGGAAGCAGCTCACAGACGGGCAGTCGGCCTGATATCCCTGTGGACTGGACTGCTCTAGGCTATGTCCCTGCTTTGTTGAGTTATCAACTCTAGATTGAGTTCATCAAGGCTTTAAACTGAGTGCACGCTTAAGGAAAGACTAAATCTTAGTGTAAAGTCTGGAAGAATTCCAGTTCAGAAGTAGAATTTGGGGGGCAGCATAGACACAAACAAATTTACTTTCTAAAAGTAAATTTAAAAAAACATTTAAAAAATTTTTAAAAAGAATACATTTCCTATTTAATAGGTCTGGAGCAGGCCTCGTTTCTACATTTTTAACAAGCTCCCAGATGATCTCAGTGTTGCTGGACAGGGGTCATGTTGAGTAGGGAGACTTGAGCGTTTGCAGTACTTACAGTTCATTGCATAATCATTAGAGAAAACTGGGCTTAGTCATTCTCAATATATTCTTTTGCTGTTTTCATACAGACAGAAATTAAAGATCCTCTATCTTACTGTCATATTCAAGTGTTATTAAAAACTTGTAAGCAATATGCATAGAATTTACTCATTTCTTTCTTGATTTCCATAGCTGCACAGATTTTATTAATTTTTTAACCTACACTTGATACCTTTGCATATAGTTGGGCTGTATAGGAATAAAGGATCTGACCATTTCCAGAACGTTGTTTACACAGTTCACAAAACATGGGGAGTCTAAAGTCCTGTGGCTCTCAGGAAGGTACAAATAAGGCTTGGGCAAATAGTAATGAGACTCTTTCAATTACATCCAATCTGTTTAAGTTCCTGTATAGACAGGAAATTAATATAAAATTTGTATCCCAGCCATTTTTCCACTTCTCCTCATATGGTGTATTGATTTTATATTACCATTTGTCTCTGGCCAAGGTCAAATTCATAAAGGTAATGAAGAGAAAGCCAGGGAACTTGAGTGTTTTTGTTTACAACTCGGAGGAAAATCTGCACAACTCCACTTGGTCATGGAAAAGAGAATTTCAGTTGCCAAGAAAAGAGGAAGTGTTAAAACCCCAGCCAGGATATAAAAAACTCACTAATTTCCTAACAAGAGGGCTGTCAGTGAGGATCTGGGAAATTGGATCAACAGAGAAGAGCCGAGATTTCGCTTGATCATTAACCATGGCAGGTGGAAAACGGTAAGTGAGCTTGAGACTCCTGACTCGACCACTCATTCAGTGTTGCAAACACATGGCGTTGGAAAAGCTTCCAACATCCTAAGGCTGTGCCTTTTAGTACTTCCCAACAAACCAGCTCAATGAATGTGAGCCAGACACTGTATTAAGAACAGGAGATACAAAGATGAATAAGATATAGACCCTGGCTTCAAGTGGTCACTGTAATGAGACTCACAGACAAATAAATTATAGATTACAATACATTAATGCTATTTGTCCCATGTCTGTTATATGACCTCTGAACTTAAATACAGAGACTTTATTGGTATTCTGATTTTAATAAAGCTTTTTATCCTGTGATTATTACTATTGATATAAATTTTGTTCTCTATAGCACAGAGAAAACTTTTGCTCTTCAGCCTTTTAATATTTCAGGCTAATTCTCACAATTATATTTAGATACGTCTTCAAATTAAACACTTATTTCCTATTCAAAGAATGACAGGAGGAAAAAAGGAATAGAAAGACATAAGGTTAATTCTCAGCACATTATTTTATTTATATGATCAATAGAATGTGTAATAAATAGATTTCATCTAACAAAAAGACTGATTTATACAAGAAAAAGTAGAGAGAAAGAAGGAAAAACTGGGAACAATTCGGAATGGCAAGTTTTCCTTACCTTTTCTTGAGCAAACTTCTGATTAGCTAGGAGATTGCAAAGAAGCCATTTGGGGTCTTTTGCCTTTGAGCAGCTGGGTGGGTCAGCAAGGGAAACAATTTATGTTATTTAAGAATTTTCCAAACTGAGTATTTTTCTATGAAGTGTGCATGGCAGCTGTCTGGGTTCTTTCTCAGCCTGTCCATCTTAGCTAAGCCAATTGGCCACAGTTTCTTTTATCAGATCTTCTCATGCATGAAATGCTTCTATATTCCCACACCACCTTGGTAGAGTTAGCTTTTGAGATTATTCTTGAAGAAATTAACAGGCAGTATTGGCCTCATACTCTCAATAGTAATACCGTAGGCTTAGAAAGCGATCTAGTAGATATAGACCAAAGTTGCCTACAAACTCAAGTACAGATTTGAAAATAGTATTTTTCTAAATGGCTAAATCAGATGACTATATTTTCTTTTTCAAGAAAAAAAAATAATCACAGCCATTTCCTCTTTTTTTGTGTGTGCTTTTAAAAATAAAATATTAGTCAACACTCTCTTGCTGCTTTTACAGGTGTTCAGATAATTGAGTTTCTGGCCAAGGTAACCATGAGAAAGAGAAGCCATCCTAAAAGATAATTTATGATTGTAATTGAGGCAGCTGAGGAAATAAAAATTTGAAATAAATACTGTCAAAAGTATGAACCAGACCTTTATGACTCTTTGAAGGATGCTCAACAGAAAGGGCACACCTCCAAGAGAATAAACATAAGTGCTCGATTTACCAGGAAAAATTAAATAGCTTCTATGCAGAGGACTAAGTTAGGGCAAGAAAGAATAAAAGAGGAAAGAAAAGGAAATGTCTTATGCCAATACACCTGGCTAGTTTCTGACAGAGAAATACACATTTATTGAGGACCTGCCAGATGAGGGATCCTGCACTAAGATTTGCATGCTTCCAGAATGCTCTGTGTGTGGTCTACAGCACCACAGCAATAGTATTATTTGGTCTGTGATACATGAATCTAAATCTATACCAAGGCAGATGAACAGAAGGACCAATGATTTCCCTTCTAATTACTTTGCAATTTATGCTTTGTGCTTTTCAGATAAATGGAAATATAGATTTATCATACTGACACTTATATTTTAATTTTCAATGTTACTTGATCCCAAGTGGGGAGTTGTAAGCCTTGTTTTTATTTTCAGTGGTGGAAATTTTGCTCAATTGTAATATTTTTTCTACTTAAAAAAATCTTTCAGTCAGTTAAAATCTTTAAAAATTTTTTCTAATCTCAAAAAGAGTATGACTTTAAAATCAATCAGTGCATTTTCATCATTATATCAATATATGACAATATGAATATTCATTCATAATTATATAAAGAACATCTATTCACTGACCTGTATTTTTCTTTTTTCTGTAAATAAAAAAAGGTGAGTGTGTGTGTCTGTTTTTTGTTTCTGGGTTTTTTTTTTTTCTGTTTCTGGTTTTGTTCTCTCTCTCTCTCTCTCTCTCTCTCTCTCTCTCTCGGCTTAAAACAACACATATTTATTGTCTTTATAGTTCTGGAGATCAGAATTTGAAATGCATTTCACTGGGCCAACATTAAGATGTCCCCAGGGCCATGGTCCTTCTGGAGGCTCCAGGGAAAAATCTGTTTCCTTGCCTTATCCAGCTTCTAGAGCTTGATTAGGTGCATTCCTCGGCTCTGGGCCCCTACCACCATCTTCGAAGCCAGCAGCATAGCATCTGACCTCAGCTGTCACATTGTCTTCCTACTTTGTTCTGTAGTCAAACCCCTGTCTTTTTCTCATAAGGACACTAGATGACTAGTTTACTATAAAAAGATATAATTCAGGAAGAGATGCCTAGGCCAAGATTGGGGGAGGGGTTTGGAGCTTCCGTGCTCTTTCCAAGAATGATGCTCTTCCCAAATCTCCACGCGGGTACCAGCCAAGAAACTCCACTTGAGGGGTTTTATAAAATGTAATACTGTTTCCAGTAATTAATGGTTAAGTACTTGGTAGTGTAAATCTTTCAAGACATTGTAAAGAGTTACCAAATACTCATTTATAAGAAGAACACTATCCAAGACAATTACTTAGAGTTGTTTATTAAGTCACTTTCAGATAATGATTCAACTAGTTATAAACTGGACTTAAAACAAAATGAACAAACAAAAAACCCAGAAGTTACAGGAATGTTAATGAAGGGTTTTTTTCATTCCAAAAGCAGAAGCAGCTAAACTCATGTCTGAACAAACAGAAAAAAACATTTTTGGTGACTTATCCAATGAAGAAATGATATCTCTCTCACAGTGAAACATTTGATTTTACAGCATTTTAACAGCCAGGGTATAGAACTGTTAATAAAAAAATCTTACTTCTCTTGAAATGTATATAAAATGTTGCAGCTGACAGTGTACATTGATTTGAGGCCGTTCAAAATATTGGGGAAAAAATCTAATTTCTAAGAACTGGTTTTCAAAAGCAACAGTATCCCTTAGGGCAGGAAATAATAAAACTGTGTGTTTTAAAATATTGTAAGACATTTTCCCAATGCTATTCTCACCAGAAAATCTGGCATTTCCAGGTTAAGGATTCATGGTTTCAACCATATATGAGTGACCCCAAAGACAGTTTGCAGCTTTGCTGACATGTGAATGTGAACCCAGTGAGTGAACACAATAAACATGGCAGTAAATGATCTTGGCAGAATTTCCAACATGCCTCTCTCAAGGAGGCTTGATGGCTCTCTTTTTCCTTATTTTGTGATAATTATTCCAATTGTGTTTAGCCTGCTAGAAACATGTTGCTTAATCAACATAGTTTATACCACAAATAGTAACAGGGCTAGGTTAAATAAAGCAAAATGACCCCAAATAATGCTCTGAGTCTTTGTGGTAAATCACAGACTATTTGAGGATTAAGCTCTTGTTTAAAAAAATGGAAAAGCATGAAATCACTTTCCAAGTGGGCTGTTCTCTGATCGCCCATGGTAGAATTAAGTATTGCCTTTTACTCTCCCCATCTTAAATATCAAATGTGTCCACCAAGCTCTTAGGTTAAGGTTGAATGTGCTCAAAGGTCCTGCTCAGACTTTAGAATGCTAGTGAGTTGCACTGGAATATTCTGTTTTGAATACACGCCACTGTTGATTACATTCAGATCCCAAAGTCCTACTGCGTTGCTTTTAGCTTCCCCATAGACAGTGTCACCTTTCCTGTTCCTTATCCAAGGGTGACAAGCTAAGTATATTATTTAAAGAAGTTAAAAAATACACATTCTTAGCTGTAGAGAATGAACAGATGGTTACCAGAGGGGAGGTGGGCTGGGTGATGGATGAAATAGAGGAAGGGGATTAGGAATACACTTATCATGATGAGCACTGAGTAATGGGTAGAATATTTAAATCAATATAATGTACACCTGCAACTAATATAACACTGTATGTTAATTCCACTTCAATTTAAAAAACCCCAAAAACTAAAAATAATTCAAAAATAAAAAAGTTAAAAACAGGACTGCTTCCTCTGAAGAAAACATTCTTCAGTCACCAGGAAAAAGACCTGAACATAACTCTTTATTCCATTTTCACATGAAATAATAGCCTGTATTTTGTGTGTGGACAATAGAAGCAAATATCTAGAAAAGTTTAGACAAATAATTAACTTGAACCATATATAGTTCTCTGAATATAAGAAATTAGGAGATAGTGGGATTAAAAATCTAAATAATTGCTTTCATTGAGTCAGGAAGTTAAGGTAAATTCTTAAGTAACAAATATCCTTCTTACTTTTTAAATTAAGTACTTTTAAAATTGAAAGGGTATCCATTATCTTTAAAATACAGTTCAAGTATCATTTTTTTTATAATAATCGACTTTACTTTTCTCTCAGCAGTGTACTTCTTCAGACTTTAGTTCAGTAAGCTAACATTTCCTCATTACCCAAAATATTGCATAATTGTCCATGTAGTTTCTTTAGGGAGATAATTGCAAAGCATCCTGATCTCAGCTTGGAAAACTAGCTGTCAGAGACATAACTTCTATGTGCCAAGATTTAAACCACTATCCTAATGTTATTGGCAAATATGATGAGCTCTATCAGATGTAGGAGTCAGTAATAGATGACTCCTTCAAAAAGGAACCTGTTGTGTCCTCACTGTGAATGATCCTACACTTCATCCCCACCTGTGGTACTCTCTATCACACTGCTTACCTTTCTATGAGGAAACAATATTGTTAAAAAAATTTTTTTACTGTTCATTTTTGAGAAAGCGAGCACACAAACAGGAGAGGAGCAGAGAGAGAGGAAGAAACAAAATCTGAAGCAGGCTCCAGGATCCAGGTTCCAAGCCGTCAGCACAGAGCCTCACGCGGGGCTCAAAGCCACAAACTGCGAGATCATGACCTGAGCAGAAGTCACACACTTAACCAACTGAGCCACCCAGGCACCCCAGGACACAGTAATATTTTTACTATTGGCAGGACTTTCCACTAACTGAAGATGACAAGCAGATTTGAATCTAATGTATAAACTACAGTTATTTACGTGAACAAATTAATCTTCACGATTATACCTGAAAGTTATTAATGAAATCCATTTCATCAGAAGTATAGGTGACTTAATTTATATAGGATATATAGGATCATTTTTAAAAATTCATTTATTTAGAGAGAGAGGGAGGGAGAGCATGAGTAGGGGAAAGGCAGAGAGAGAGAATCCCAAGCAGGCTCCACACTGACAGCCCCTCCCCCCAACTGCTTGGGGCTCAGACTCACAAACTGTGAGATCATGACCTGAGCCGAAACCAAGAGTTGGAGGTTTAACCAACTAAGCCACCAGGTGCCCCTACATAGGATTGTATTTAACTTCCACTTAATTTCTGGCATGTTTTATGCTTCTTTCATTCTCAGTCTTTTTCTGTTCATAAAAAGGATCTAAAAACACCTGTCCTCACAAGCTACAAAGGGAGTGATTTATGCAGAATCACTTTCATATGTTTGGGTCATGAAAATACATTGAATATGTATGGAATGTCCATAAACCCATATGACGTAAATGATACACATTATTATTATTTTGACAATACCTCAGTTTAATTAATGGACAAATACTCATAATCTGATGCTTACATTGGAAATGAAACCAAGCAAGAAAGATTATCTTAAGGAATCTTTAATAATAATGCAATGTTATTTATGAATCCCCCCTTGTTAACTACTTCAAAAACACTACCATCCACCCTGCCCAACACCTATCATGATTGCTTGTTCAAAGTAAGTCTTCAGGTACTATATTTTGTTTCTAATGTAGACCATTGCTATTTTTTCCTATAATTTAGATGTATGATTAAAATTTTGTCTTAACTCACTCTTCTTGGGATCCCTAAGCCTCTGTTCTTTAAAGACACTACACATGCCCCAAGCTGGAAGACAAAAACAAACCAACAGGTCTGGACCTGGGGTTCAGGGGTGCCCCACATCCACTGGCTGTACCCTTCAAGGAAGGCAGTCCTTACATTTCAGATGCTGTCAGATTCCCAGGTTTTCTGTGCTGTCCTTACTTGGTGTAAAATGTCCTCCAAAGGAAGATGGTCCTCTGGTCCCCAAAAGATCCAGCTTAATCTCTCCGGTTGGCAGCTCCACCCCCTTTACCCCAAAGGCCTGCCCTACCACACACAAAGCACCGTCCACCCGGCCTCAGCCAACGGTGGACACCAGTCGCCTCTTGCCCTGCTCCAGAACTCTTCCAAGGGCAAGGCCTTCCATTTGCTATACCCAGTAGGGGGCCTGCTTCCTTCCTCCCCTTTCATCCTTCTGATACCCCCACAAGGTCGGTCCCCATTATAGCTCTTCCAGCTCTGCAGTTGTCCCTCAAAGCACCTGCCCGACTCACAACCCCATCAGATGTTATTTGCCACCTCTCAAATAATAATCAAATACTAAACAATCAAAATGCTAAATTTGGTTATCATTCTTTAAGTCCCAAACCTCTACACCAACACAACAGAAGAAACCCTATTGAATGCCAAACACCCTATATTTCCTTAGAAATATTCTCTACCATCAGTAAAAAATAAGTAAACAAGTAAATAAATAAATAAATAAATAAATAAATCTCCATTAGATTAGGATACTGAGGCTCCGTAATTTGCGTGTGGCTGAAAATGAATGGGAGAAACTGGATTCAAATTCAGCGCCATCTTTGTTCGCATGCTTGTTTCCACACTGATTTTCAATGGCAATTTACTCAACAACAATCCTATTGTTATCATTATGTACCAGTAAGGAAAACAATGGTCATGGAGTTTAACTAACTTGAGCCAAATCTGATTTACATCAAAAAAAGACCAGGGAGCATGTTGCATTTAGGGAATTATTTTTCTTATGTGTTTTGCCAGTTGTGTATGATGATTCCATACTTCTGGTGTCCTTTAAACATGCAAACTCTTATTGCTTTTCCTTACATTAGTAACTCTTCCCCCTTCTTTATATGTCTGTCTTCTCTTCTGTCCACAGTATCCGGTAGCTAGTAACCTTTAATCAGGCGGCATCATTACTGTGAGGCTCTCTCTTCTACTATATTAAGCTTGTTGAATGTTTGGCCCCTACTCTGCCAGTAAGAGGGAGAGGTACAGATTCTTAGAAGCTGAGGAGAGGATACTCTCTGTGTGTTGTCACTACAATAAACATCACATTTACACTCTTGTCTACTGCTTCTAAGAAGTGTTGATGCTGCATTAACAAATGAAAGCAAATACTCTCTTGGCTTGTGCTTATTCTAACTAACTCGAGTGCCAGGGAAAAACTCCTCCGTAACCCATAATTCTCAGCAGAGGCAACGAATACACCATGGGACTATGAAATTGGCAATACCTCTGAGCCCTTTGTTGTCAGGCCTCCCAAATTTGGCACATCTTGGGGAAAGTAAATTGGCACAGTGAGAGACAAGGGCAGGTTTTGAAATCAGCTACAGTGTTTTGACACAGTGGTGATATTCATTGGCTGACTTCCATGAATCCTTTTTTTCTTCTATAGAGTCTGGTAAGAGGTTGACTTAGATCATCTTAGTTATCACTATAAAATATTATTTAAAAGATAATAGCTCTGGGAGGTTAATATAGAAATCTCATTTATTTAAGAAAGCATGGAAGTGGAAATAAAATTGAATTACCCCCAACTTTTATTGAGAATCTACTAGACACAAGGCACCCTGTTAAATAGGTCCTAGAGATACACTGTGGCATTGTCATTCCTTATCTCTTAAGGTTAACAATCTCTCTGGGGAGATTGGACAAACATATAAAAAAGACAAACGTGGGGTGCCTGGGTGGTTCAGTCAGCTAAACAACTGACTTCAGCCTAGGTCACGATCTCACCATTCATGGGTTTGAGCCCCGCTTGAGATTCCCTCGTTCCTTCTCTCTCTGCCTCTCCCCTACACTCTCTCTCTTTCACTTAAAATAAATAAACTAAAAAAATACAAACATTAGGTATAAAGTAGCACATGTCAAAAGACAAAATATAGAGAATTGTTTACAGTAGGTAATAATCACAAAAGTTTGAATTTTCAGGTAAGATTTTCTAAAGGGAACTAGGACTTGAATTCAACTCTGAAGAAAATGAGACTAAATATTGATACTCATAGTAAGTACCATTTATTGGACCCTTTTGTGCCAAACTTCATGCTTTTTAAGAATATAAAATTCTTGGGGCACCTAGGTGTCTCGGTTAGTTGAGCGTCCAAGTTCAGCTCAGATCATGATCTCATGGTTTGTGAGTTCAAGCTCCGCATTGGGTTCTGTGCTATCAGTGGAGAGCCCACCTCAGATCATCTGTACCCCTCTCTCTCTACCCCTCCCCCACTTGTGGTCTCATCTCTCTCTCTCTCTCTCTCTCAAAAATAAACACTAAAAAAGAATTAAAAACAAGAATAAAGTAAAAAATAAGGTGCATGGTTTTTTATTTTCACACCTCAAAGGTAATTGACATAGAAAGTCTGACTACCATCAAAGTTAAAAAAAATTTTTCAAATAACATAAATTAAAAATGGAACCTCTCATGGCAGATCTATTCTCTAATATTATGGTGATTTTATCAAATGTCGGCTGTCACTGATTTTATTTGAAGAGAGCTACTTGATGACACAGCCTTCTATACAGTATTAAAGTGACGAAATGTATGTGTCTTTTTCTAATGTGAGATGATGAAAAAAAAAGAACAGTGATGATTCTAGCACAGACCAATAATTACAAACATCATTGAAGATCCACCCCCTTACCCCCACATAGAGAAGCTTCCAGGCATATCCAAAGGAGGGAAACATACAGAATATAAAATCTGTATGTTTTTCTTGGAACAATAGAATCTCAATCCTAGAGACCAAAATTAAATAATGATAAAAGAGGATACTTAAGAAAATAATCTTAAGCTAGAGTCTGGGATTTTAAGGTAATCAAGTCAGTCTTTTATACCGAATTCCCCATCCCACCCCAGCAGCATCTGCTCTCTCTCAGCATTTAATTTCCTTATGTTGTAAGAGCAGTCAACTTTGAAATTGCTAGGAAGGCAAGAGAATGAGCCTAATAAATAAATAGATTGTTTCAAGTCTCTTACACAAAGTTCAAAAAAATGTTTGAAGGAATAGTCATCTATATGCTTATTCCTTTTAGTTTTCATTTTGCCCTCCTTTTTTTTTTAATCCTGTAAGATCCATTTTTTCATAATTGATGAACATAATCAAAATTACAAGAGGGGAGAATGTCAAAATGCTTTGGATGATCACAAGAGAAAAGTTAGAAATCCCAGCTGTAACTGCAGTTTGGAAGGTCATTGTGGTTTATAGTAATAAGTATAGTTACAAGGTATACAATGCACACATAGCTTGTGTTCTTTAGTTGTTCTTCTTTGGCACTCTACGTAGACAGTAAGCTACCTGAAGGGAAGAATGCATCTTTCTGTTTCTCTCACAGGACCCAGAATTGCCCAAGGACTGATATTTTGAAGTGCTTTTTGGAGTAGACACTGTACTAAGTTCCAGGGATTCAATCAATACTTGCAGATTTGGTGATGAACTGAATTAGGAAAAGAAACTGGCAATTTTGTGATGAACAAAATAAGTTTCCATGAGGCTTTAAACAAATTAGATTATGACTAGAGGCCATACAAGGGTCTAGATCGATATTTGTTCTTAGATTTTTCTAAATGACGCTGAGTCAAAAACAAAACAAAACAAAAACACTAATGTAGAGGACAGAATATACTTTAGCATTAACTAAGAGATGAAGCTTATCTTAAGGTAAATGATGAGGGGAGCAGAAGCCAGTGGTGGGTCCATGAACTGTGGCATTCTTATTCCTAGAATTCCAATTCAGGGAAATCACTCAGACTATGACAGAATTAAATAGTAGAAATAACCAATGACTGCAAAATACTTTATGTACCAAAACCACTACTTCTACATGTTAGTTTTAGTTTCTATTTCTAATCAGGATAGTCTATTTACTATTTACTAATCACTGTTTAATGTTTAAGTCCATACCATTTTGGAGACTAGAAGAAAAAAACAGGGAAAGCAAAACATTGTGCTGTTTCACCTTATACTGGTGCAAAACTGTTCTCCTACTATGATATTTATTAAGTTATTATGTCAAATGTAACTAAGAGTCAGGATATTAACAAAATATTGTATGATCCTTTCTGAGCCTCATCATGTATGTGGCATTTTGTGTGCTCTCTATAAACACAATTAAATCAGGATACTTTGAATTAATCCACTTTTTACTGTGACTTGATTTCAAGCCCTTGAGAAGACATTCAAAACGAAACTTAATCTAAGATCATGTCATTATTACTTTTGTTTAACCAAGGAGTTTCACTGGAGGAAAAGTGCATATAAAACAGCCTAATCAGAATGTGAGCAAACAAAAGGGCTATAATACCATAAGAAGAAGATTAAAAATCAGTATCTAAATCATTTTCGAAAGTGACGGTACTTCAGGGTGGACATTGTACATAAGACTACAAGAAAAATTGATGTTGATTAAAACATGTTCTTGGACTGAAGTTTCAGGGTTCATGATTGATTTAGCTGTGCCAGAAACAAGAATTTCATTTGAAGTTTCATGGCTCTTTATGACTTTGCTGGGCTTACAGAAATCATTTTCCCTGCACGTATCCCTATGAGTGTCGTGCAATTTATTTTAACAGTATCCATGTACGATGACTGCATACACAGTGGCCAGCAGAAGATGGCTTGTGTATGCCATTGTGGTTTGTGATAATTACAAGTCAGACCATCATCTGAGTTAGAAATAGTGAGTTATGGTTATAAGAATCCTATTGTGGGCTCAGATGATCCCTGAATTCTGGTCCCAGCACTGCCACTAACTTCTTAGGGTGTGGTAGGCAAGAGACTCCTTGACTGAATCATAGATTAAAAATAAATTATACATAAAAATTTAAATGACACAACTTTAATATCTTAATCTGAAAGTTTCCTTAGCAAGTATACAAAAATGTTTGCAATTTTTACTTGGTTCCTTAACTGTAGGTAACATACATCCTTTTCTACTTTTTCTTTTTTCACTGTACCTCTTATGTCTTGCTTCTTTCATTCTGGCCCATAGGCAAGATGGTAGACTTCCATCAATCTTAATAAAATGGAATGATTTATTATGAATTGATCTTTTGATATGGAGAGAACTTGTCATTCAGGATATATTACTTAATATAGTAAGGGGTACCTGGATGGCTCAGTCAGTTAAGCCTCTGACTTCGGCTCAGGTCATGATCTCACAGCTCATAAGTTTGAGCCCCGCATCAGGCTCAATGCTGACAGCTCAGAGCCTGAAGCCTGCTTCTAATTCTGTGTCTCCCTAGCTCTCTGCCCCTCCCTCACTTATGCTCTATTTCTTTGTCTCTCAAAAATAAAGATTAAAAAATTTACAAAAAAATAAAATAGGAATAATTAATTGCCTTCCAGCACATTAAAAATGAGAAAGTTACTTTAGAATCCTTCCTCTTAAAGTGCAGTACTTCTGGGGGCACCTGGGTGGCTCAGTTGGTTGAGTGTCCACTCTTGATTTCAGCTCAGGTCATGATCCCAGTGTCACGGGTTTGAGCCCTGCATTGCGGACAATGTGGAGCCTGCCTGGGATTCTCTCTCTCCTTCTCTCTCTGCCTCTGCCCCATTCAGGTGCATTTGCACTTTCCTCTCTCTCAAAATAAATTAACAAGCTTAAAAAAATGCAATACTGTGTAGAGTCAAATGAAAATAAAGATATTCTTGGAGAATGGCTTACAAACTTTTCCATCAAAAAGAATACCACTAATTTTCTTCTCTTCATAGATTCTGGATTATTAAACATTTTTGTCTACCCACTAGCTAATTAGCAACTAATACATTTTCCCATTTGTAGTAACCAGACATATAGGACTATCAATTAGAGTTCCTAATTAATATGAGATACCACTGTTAAGTGACAAAAAAAATGTTGGCCCAAAGCTCAGAAACATAACATTTCAGTTGGCCCACACAGTCTTAAGGCAGGAAATGAGCAATTTCCATTAGAAACACCAAGACAGTCTTTCTAAAATAGAGAATCCGTGGAGCCTTAGATCTTCTGCTAGATGACATTCGTGATATATTCATGCAAATGCGACAATAAAACAATCAGACTTATTTCTTCCCTTAAATATATGCATAGAAATATAGCTTTTGCTAAATATCTTCTGCCAAGCATTGAGACATATTGACTCTAAATGTGCAGAAGTCAGCGTCATGTGAGGAGAAAAAACATGAATTTTGAGTTAGATACATTTTTTTCTTCCAAGTTTCAATTTAATTCAATTAGTTAACCCAGCGTAATATTAGTTTCAGGTGTATAATTTAGTGATTCAGCACTTACAGACAACATGTGGTGCTCATCACAAATGTCCTCCTTAATTTCCATCAACTATTTAACGCATCTCCCCATGGCACCTCCCCTTTGGTAACTATCAGTTTGTTCTGTGTAGTTAAGAGTTGGTTTCTTAATTTACCTCTCTTCCCGACCCCCCAGTTTGTTTATTTTGTTTCTTAAATTCCACATGTAAGTGAAATTGTATGATATAGACCTTAGTAAACATGAGTCATTTGTAGGATTTTTTTCTTAGTCTCATATTATTCACCTATAAAATATGATTAAGAAAATCTACTTGAAAAATACTGATAACTTTCACATCATAAAGAGAAAGTATTAGGCACAAAAAATCATAAAATAATGAAAAGATTTTTGTAATATGCAAAAACGGTTAAGAGATCAATGTCCTGCTTATGTAAATAACACAAATACATTAAAATCTTCCTCAAAAGAAAAGTGAGCAAAATATATAAATTTTACTAACAAAGTATACATAGGGCCAGTAAGCATATAAAAATGTCCAAAGCCCTGAGTAATCAGAGGTTAACTAAAACAATAACATGCCATTGTTTACTGATAAAATTAGCAAGGATTTTTAGAAAGATAGTACTAGAGACTAATGAGGGATGAATTTTGTAATTTAGTCAAACATTATTTATTGTGTGTACCACGCACTCTTTTAAGATATGGGGATAAAATAAAGAATAAGATGATGAGATCACAGTACTTACATTCTGGTGTGTGTGTGTACATGTGTGCGCTGGGTGTTTAGGGCAGTCAGGCAATAATCAGATAAAGTTATAAATTAAGCTCAGTACAATGAAGGAAATGAGTAGGGGACTGTGATAGAAAGTAAGGGTGGAGGAGATAGGGAGGTCAGGGAAGGCACTTCCAGAAAGGGTGTATTAAGCTAAGATTGGAGAGACTAGAACAAACTAGCTTTCTTACGAGCCTTAAAAAGTATGCAGGCAGAGGAAACACTATGTATAGAAGTGATGAGTTAAGAGAGAGCTGAGCGTGCTTGAAGGACTATCAGAAATGTCAGTGGAGTGAGAGCATGGTGGTCACGAGTAGTGTGGTCAAGTGTAGCGTGACCCTAATGTAATGTAGCCAGATGGGAAGGGGCTGGGTGGAAGGAAGAAGCCAGCTAATTCAGGGCCTAAGGGGTTTGATTTTTATTATTTTTTAAAATAGTTTATTGTCAAATTGGTTTCCATACAACACCCAGTGCTCTTCCCCACAAGTGCCCTCCTCCATCATCACCACCTCTTTTCCCCCCTCCTCCTTCCCCTTCAACCCTCAGTTCATTTTCAGTATTCAATAGTCTCCCAAGTTTTGCATCCCTCTCTCTCCCCAACTCTCTTTCCCTCCTCCCCTCTGTATGGTCCTCCATTAGGTTTCTCCTGTTCTCCTGTTAGACCTAAGAGTGCAAACATGTGGTATCTGTCCTTCTCCACCTGACTTATTTCGCTTAGCATGACACCTCTTTAGCATGTGGTTCTGGGAGAACTGGACAGCAACATGCAGAAGAATGAAACTAGACCGCTTTCTTACACCATACACAAAAATACTCAAAATGGCTGAAGGACCTGAATGTGAGACAGGAAGCCATCAAAACCCTAGAGGAGAAAGTAGGAAACAACCTGCTTGACCTCAACCACAGCAATTTCCTACTCGACACATCCCCAAAGGCAAGGGAAATGAAAGCAAAAATGAACTCTTGGGACCTCATCAAGATAAAAAGCTTTTGCACTGCAAAGGAAACAATCAAGAAAACCAATAGGCAACTGACAGAATGGGAAAAAATAGTTGCAAATGACATATCAGATAAAGGGCTAGTATCCAAAATCTACAAGGAACTCACCAAACTCCACACCCAAAAAACAAAGAACCCAGTGAAGAAATGGGCAGAAGACTTAAACAGACACTTCTCCAAAGAGGACATCCAGATGGCCTACAGGCACATGAAACGATGCTCCACATCACTCATCATCAGGGAAACAAATCAAAACCACACTGAGATACCACCGCATGCCAGTCAGAGTGGCTAAAATGAACAAATCAAGAGACTATAGATGCTGGCGAGGGTGTGGAGAGACAGGCATCCTCCTACACTGTTGGTGGGAATGA
>NC_043709.1:90709723-90732704 GCF_006229205.1 Suricata suricatta
ATACATACAATGGAGTATTACATGGAAATGAGAAAGAATGAAATCTGGCTATTTGTATCAAAGTGGATGGACCTCGAGGGTGTCATGCTAAGCAAGATTTTTATTCTTAGTTGTAAAGCTTGTCTAAGCACTAATAGTCTAAACAGATACAAACTCTCAGATGAATAAGAAACTAAATGTTTACTGTGATTTTAGAATACAAAATAAAAACTCACCAATCACCTAGAAAGAAAAGTACAAAACTTGTAAATTCTAAACTGTCAACATTGATTTAATGTGGCAGATGATCTTTGCTGACCCCATGTTGCATTTGATGCATGTATTTAGTACCAAGCGTGACACTGTAGGTTCTGTTCAGTAAAATGTAGTTATATTAACACCAATCTTCTTATTTTACTTATTTTGAAACTATCCTTCACTTTTTATCATGTTTTACTTGGCTTGGACTCCACTATCTTCTTAGCCCTTACTATTTTCTTTCATTCTATATATCAATACTTAGAATAACTGAACTAGCAGTGCTTGGTGTCAAATAGCAGACATCAAGATCTAGGAGAGATGTTCACTGAAGCACTATTCCCAGTACCTAGGATGTAGAAACAACTAAATGCCCATTGACTGATGAACTGATGAAGAAAATGTGGTACAGATACACACAATACTATTCAGCCTTTAAAAAGATGGAAATTCTGCAATATGGGACAACATGAATGGACTTAGAGGATGCTATGCTAAGTGGAATAAACCAGACCCAGAAAGACCTACACTGCACAATCCCACTTACATGAGGCACCTAAAATGGTCAGATTCATAAAATCAAAGACAGAAAATGTGGTTATAAGGACCTGGGGAGATGGTGGAATGGACCATTGTCAATCAAGGAATAAAGTTTCAGTTCAGTAAGGTGAATAAACTTTAGTAGTGCTGTACCTATAGACAACAACAATGTATGGTAAGTGTGGATATCGTGTTGTGTTCTACCACAATAAAATTAAAAACATAAATAAATAAAAGTCAGACATAAAAGAAATGCCAACATGTATCATTCTTATTTTCTAGAGTATTTTTATATGTATATATATGTATACTTATTTTTATGCATTTGAATTGTTATCAAATATGGATATAACATTTAACAATTTACATAAGAAACTCTAAGTCTTCCAAAAGCTCAAAGACTCCAGGTAGGAAATAGTAGGTTAGAACATAGTACTGTGGACTCTTCTTTCATAGAGGGACTCATAATTCTCAGAATTTAATAGGTGAAAATCCCATGAAGCATACAAATGTCACAAAAGTCTTATACCTCAAGAAAGAATTCCTTTTGGATTTTCTTATTGCTCTGGCTGATCTTTCTAATTTAAGTTCCCAAAGTGCCTTTCTTGCTCTAAATTAAAGACAGAATTCACTCAAACAAATACCAAATCCCCATCTGGGCATCGAAATAATCCTGACAATTCTTCCACTCCATACGAAATCAAATGCTAGACCATTTCCGTGTTTAAGAAGCATGACCCATGGTTAGAATTCAATGAAATTATGAGATCCAATTTATACTCTGATGAATTTTAATTAATTTTTAATCAAATATAGAAAATTGAATGTTCAGGCAAAATACAAAATCAGAGTTGGCAAGGAGAACAAAACGTGAAATTGATCTTGCTTTTCAGTCACCCCTGCAGAAAGTGTCTAAGTCTGATTTGCAAAGCAATGCAAAAAGAACAGCCAAGTGAACTCGCCCAATGAAATGCGACCTATGAAATATTTTATAGTTCACTGGAAGAATCAATTTTTATTATATAGTGACTTCTCCGTTATTTGCCTGTAGGATGTCTATTTTATTCTTTGCATATAGCAGTTTTGTCATTCCTTGTTGCCTTTAATCATGCTTTAAGATGATGTGAGCAGAAGCAATGAAAACTCATTTATTTTATCATTAGCCTAATCTCTACATGCTGCACACACCTTATGAATACATGTATTTCACAGAGAAATTCACACATGGCTTTTATCTATATCATAACTGTTCTCCATTGTCATTAAGTCATCTTTTCCTCAAGTGTTTATTAAATTCTCTCTGTGACAGTAGGTAGTGACATCTGCCAAATAATTATGGTTCTTCCCTTTGGCCCTTTGTAGTTAGATATGGTCAGGTGACTAATTTTGGACAATGAGTTGTAGTGGAAGCATCTTGTTCACTTCTGGGTTAGAGTATTTAATTCTTGGTTAAACTCTTGGGGAGTCATTTAACTGCTGGGTAGAACTCTGGAGAGTTTTCTCTCTCTCTCTCTGGTACAATGACTGGGAATATTTAAGATGACTCTGTCCCTGAATGACTGTGCTGGGAAGTGATAAGAGGTCCCAGTCATACAGAATGATCAAAAACCTGATTGCTTTAAGCCACTAAAACCTTATGGTGGGTTGTTTCCATGCCATGATTGGGCTCCTCTAATACGAGCTGCATGCACCACATTGTGCCTCCTCCCGGGGATGCATCAGTAAACAAGACAGAAAGTCACTGACCACACGGCACTTGAATTTTCCTGAAGAAACTTAGAATAGAATGGAAACCACAGGAGGGCAGGGGGTTTTGCATATTTTGTTCATGGCTGTTTTTTTAGGGCTAGAAAAGTACCAAGTGTAAAGCAGATGCTCATCTACATATATCTGATAAACAACTGAAGAAGAAATTTTATGATCTACTTAAAATATTGATACTTTTTCAGAAGGGAGATCTACCAAGTGTGATGACAGTCTGTAATGATGCAAGGTGCCCAGTCCACTAAGGGGGAGTAGAGGTGATAAGCTCATGGGAGTGGCTTTTGAGAAGGAGGAATTAATGAGGTAAGGGATGGCAGAGGGGGAAAGGAGAGCACCTTCCAGGCAAATGGAATAGCATTTGCAGAGCCGCTGACAAGAAGGAGAAATGAAGGTGATTTAGCTTGAGGGCAGAGAACAATAGCTACAAGGTGCGGTGAGACCACTGAGAGGGGCTGGGGGAGCAGGTTACACAGGGCCATACAGGTCTCGTTAGAGACTGTTGATTTGGGGGCACCTGGGTCGTAGGTGGCTCAGTCAGTTAAGCATCTGACTCTTGGTTTCTATTCAGGGATCTGTTCGAGGGATGGAGCCCCACATCTGACTCTGCACTGACAGTGCAGAGCCTGCTTGGGATTCTCTCCTCTTTGCCTCTCCCCCTGCTCACACATGTGTTCTCTTTCTCAAAATAAATAAATAAACATTAAAAAAATTGTAGGCTTTAGCCTAAAAAAACAGGAAGACAATGTTTGAAGGGATTCAAAATGACTCCCAGGTGGCTGTGATGGAGAGAGGCGGGGAAGAGCGTATGGGGTGTATTGTTTCAACCTACTGCTGCTATTATTAACTCAGAGCTAAATACCATGATTTGGAGTTTAGCAACTTACCCCAAGCTTCTGACCAGAACTAAGCACCAACTGGTTACAGAGGGAGAGCCTGCTGTCTGCACAGCTTCCTCCTGAGTAATGAGGCTCAGTGAGATGTCTTGGTCTTGTGTTAAGAGGCAGTACAGAAGGAATACATGGAGAATGTTCTGGATGACATTGTTCATTTCCTTACCAGGGTCTCTTTTTGAAGATTTTTGGAGGAGATTTCTTCCTGACTTAATACTAAGAATAGACTTGCTCGTCTATAGAAATACCCTTTTTGTACCTTAAAGATAGGTACAGTTTAAAATGGATCAATTTCCTTTTTCCCTGTGCCTATGGAAAAGCGTAGGACCACTGTGTGACCCACATGAAGTAACTGTATAGAACAGTATGTGTATTTATATTACCCGATCCATGGTATGTTTCTGCCCTAGGTTTTGCTTTTTGATTTTACTGACTTCTAATTTAAGTCATCCTATCCTGTTTTATATGTTATGTCATCTTAAAGGTCTTTCAGTACTAAGTATAGTATAAACAAGCCCTTCTCAATCACTTATATCTAAACAGGTTAATAATCTGGGTATAAGAGCTAAACAGCACATTTTTCTATGGTATACTTTTTAAAAGACATGCTAAATAGGAGTCAGACTGATCTTTATATATTAAAAAAAATCACTCATTGGGGCACCTGGGTGTCTTGGTTGAGTGTAGGATTCTTGGTTTCTGCTCAGGTCATGATCCCAGGGTCATGGGATCAAGCCCTGTGTCAGGCTCCAGGCTGAGCATGAAACCTACTTAGGATTCTCTCTCTTCCTCCCTCTGCTCCTCTCCCCCACTCCCTTTTTATCTCTTTCGAATTGAAAAAAAAAGTAGTTTAAATATCATTTATTTGTTACTTATTATGTGTCAGATACCATGGGTGTAAGGATGAGTACAAACATATGGTCTGTGCCTTCGTGGAGCTTCTGGGTGAGCAGGGCAAACTCTGGATTTGTGAGAAAAGGGACCATATTGTGTGGCACCCTTGCGCCACGTACTCTTAGGATGTAGGGCTGAGTTCCAGCTCCGTCACTTAGTTACTTCACCTTGGGCAAACTATTTAACTTTTCTATGCCTCAGTTTCCTCATGTGTACAATAGTGAGTGTAATAGTACCCACTGCATAGGATGGTAATAAAGGATTAAAGGAGCTAATGTGTGTGAAGAACTCAGAATAGTGCCTGGCGGGGGTATATTATTGTTAGATGGTTTTATTACCTATAAAGAGAATTTGGGACAAAATAATGCTTAAAATGTCCCTGTGAAAAATGTAATGGGAAATCAAAACTTCCTTTCCCTTACTTGTTTCTAAAGAAAGCATTGTGAGATCATTGAGAGAAGGAGACTTTGGGAATCATCTTGGATTATTTCCAACTCATTTAGAAATCGTTGCTACTTTCCTGATGAATACCCATCCTGTTGCTTGTTAGCATTTGTGGAAATGTGGCGCTTGTCCCTGAGCAGCCCAGTCCACTTTATTGTGTTTGAAAGCTTTTCTAGGGTTGAGCCAAACTCTAAAGGAAAAAAGAAGACACTAGGGAGACTGGTTTTCCATCCTCAATTAATACACTAATTTGATAGGCCTACTAATAATTTCCAATAATTTTATGCACTAATTTGATATGCCTCATACATGCTAACTAGCAAGTTGTACATGGTGACATTCATTAAGGGTGTTATACTGAAAATATTTGAGATACAAAATGTGAACATTCAGTCCACAAGTATTTACTGAGAGTCTGCTTTGAATCAGGCACATGATTAAAAACAAAGTTTTCCTGCAAAGGATTACATATTCCAGGATTTGACTATTTACCAAATGCCTACTTTTGAGACAATTTAAGTGTTACTTAATTCTCAAAACCCTCTATGGTAGGTGTTACTGTTTTAAAGTAGAGATGAAGTAAATGAGAAACCAAGATTCAGAGAGTTATTTGTTCTGAAAAAGTATAGCTATAGCTAGTAGATAAATAGCATATCTGGAATGGGAACACATTTCTATCCGCTTTTCTCCATTGTACCCAGAGGATCAAAGACTGAGAGTAATAAGAAAATAAAAATGCACATGGAAAAAAGATGTTATTTCAGGGCACCAAAGAACCATTATTTTAAAACAGCAGGCCGGGGTGCCTGGGTGGCTCAATCTGACTCTTGATTTTGGCTCAGGTCATGATCTCACAGTTCCTGAGTTTGAGCCTCATGTTGGGCTGCACACTGGGCATGGAATCTGCTTAAGACTCTCTCTCTCTCCCTCTGCCCTACCCTCCCTCCCTCTCTCTCAAAATAGAACAAAGCAAAGCAAAACAAAACAAAACAAAAATCCCACAAAGAACAGTAGGTCAAAAAAGGGAAAAGGTATTATATTAAGAGCTTTCTAAATGTTTGAGCAAGGTCATGCTTCTATGAACTTGTCACTTCACCAATTCGATAAGCAGCGTCTCTGTGCAGCGAACAGCTTAGTATTTAAAGGGCCTCTCCATTCAACCACATCAGTCCCATGCTGACCGCTTTAGATTTCTCTGATTCTTCTCATATTTCTCTTCACAGTTAAAGATGGGTGGGAAACTGTTAACCCTTGCCTCCCCACCGCATTGGTTTTATTTTGTGATTTATTCTTTTTACCCTTCGTTCTCCTGGGTGACTGAAAACAGGGTATGGGGTCAGGGTGGAAGTCCATTGCCATAATAATGCATACTCCCAGCTTCCACAAGGCCTACCTTGGAAGAATTCAAATGGTCAAACAGGTGTGTTTTTTATCTTTTGGTCAATTAGTATTCAGAGCTTTCTTGGATTTTAATCCAAATCCTCCGCCACCATCTTCCCCCCACAGAATGCAACAGAATGTAAGACCCTTGAGGGCCGGACATTTTTCTGTTTTGTTTCCAGCTCCTAAAATAGCAGATTGCACATAGGTGTTCAGTAAAGGTTGGTTGACAGATGAATGAACTAAAAACAAAGCCACAGATCTTATCTCCCCTGGGGCACCTGGTTTTCCCAAGGAACTGCCCTGGAGGCTATACATGTTTGTGCTCTCACTCAGAGGTGACAGGAGCTTATGAAATCCAAGTTCAGAAGTATGGCTGTTTTGAACTCTGGGTGACTGAGGACAACTCGAAACAATCAAAGTGAAGCAAACGCTCATTCTCTCTGTCAGCCTGACGCAGGGGCTTTTTAATCAGGAAGATCTGGCTTGTATTGTCTGTTAAATGGAGATAATGATATTAATCTCTTAGGGGTATTACAAGGAGTAAACAACACATGGGAAGGCATATTTCTGAGTTATTGGCACATTGTTATTGCTTAATGAAAGTTTATTTCTGTTCTTCTTTTGTATAAATAAAACACAGTTGTTAGAGATATAAATATTATCAGTTGCTTAGATCTTGGTGGCTAAGGAAAGCAAATCTAATTAAAAAGAAATGTAATCTTTGAGTTACAAAGTTTGATGGTAGGCCAGTGACTAAAATATTGTTATTCTTGTATATCACAGTGCCTCTTTGCTGAGGACAAATAGTGTATGGTCTTAGAATTTAGTGATGCATTACAAGCAAAGGAAAAATATCCACTAACTCATGTGAATGCCAAGCTCCTGGATGTCCCAAAATGGAGAAACTCCCAGAGACTGCTTTAATCACTTCATGTAACTCAGTCACTTCCTGGGAGAGTACTTCTAAAAATACTTGGCCTTACATTGTGTGTGATCCTCCTACAATTCCATTTTCTTTTGTTAGACTTCCCATGGGAAGGCAAAGGATTAAATCCACTTTATTGTATATGTTTGAAGGGAAAGACTGTATTAAGGGCAGTAAATGACCTAATAAAAATTTCCTTGACTTCCATTTTATTTTCTTCCTCAACAGAATCATAAAAGTCTATACAATGTTAGAGAGCGAGCCTGCATCAGATGAAAAACCTTGGCAGTATGTGAGCCTGGAAATACCTGAGCAGCCTTATGAATTTCTGTTTCTGGATTCTTTGTTCAGTATAGTTTCCTTTTGGTTTGTTTCCCCTTAATTAGACATTATTATCACATCATATTAAGAATCATTTTTTGGATCCAGAATTTGCAGTTAGTTCTCGAATATAAAAAGAGTGCTAACTCAAAGCAATCTTTCCAGTAACTTCAATTAAAAAACATAGTAATCTAGTGATATTTAAGGCAACACTATAATTTGAGATCTATGTTTTTCTCAAAACTAATCATAAACACTTAACTGGATTGTTTTACCACATTTTAATTTTAAAGTCACGATTCAAGACACAAATGTGATATAAATGAGTTCAGTACCTATGGTTAAACCTTAATTGCACATGCAAACCTACAAATATATACACCCAAATATATACATTTCCATATATGAACCTGTACCTTTATATGCAATTTCACACATAAATTTGTATCTCCAACATCACATATATCCAGATACATTTCTATGGTAAAACACCAAAAGAGTCACCCTACTCATATGAAGAAATTAAATAAATAAACTTTAACAGGCGATGGGACCTTCCAGAAATGGTATATTACACACACACATCCCTGATCTGTGTTCTCAATGGTAAAAGGACTCATGAGGAATTAGACACCTGCCTCTGTTTGTAACCTTAAGTAGTCCCAGAGGTCTGATTACTCGGAAACAACCATACACTTGTCTTGGTTCATTGCTTAATCAATCTCTTCAGGCCCACCAGAATATCCCATTTTCCAATACAAGGGCTTTCATCATCAGCATGTGTGATCTTTAATTCTGCAGTGCTGTCATATATTAAGAGACAATAAAATGGAATAGGCTGTTATCTCTTAAAAAGCACTAGTAATTCAAATTTGGACAGCTTCAATTTGGGCATAGGTTGTTATCTCTTAAAAAGCACTAGTAATTTAAATTTGGACAGCTTCAATTTGGGCGAGGTAATTGTGGAAATATTCCCTTCCTTCTCTATGCTGCAGTCTAACATTTAATGGTTTTGCAAATCTTACTGTACTAAGCTACAGGCAATAAGGAAATAAAATTAAGATGGTGGTCATAAAATTAGCCAATATAAGAGACGAAAGATTCCCTTCCAAAAGGGGCCTGGCTATGAGATTTGTTATTATCCATGGGATTGAAAGAATGAAGGCTTTTAGGGCAACGAAGAGTCATTTTTCACTCTCTTGTATCTTTGCTTTCTTTCTGTCGTTTGACTAGAACCTATTCATGCTGTTGCAGTCCTGAACAAGAGTGACAACAGCCACCAGCTAGTTCGCTTCTTCCTTCTCTCCAAGGCATCATATTCCCACTTTTCTCTTTTCAAGGACCAACTTATTAAAATGGTTTAGAGTCACTGCCTCCATTTCCTCGGTTTCCTTATACTTCTCAATCCCCTGCAGTCTGGCATCTGTCTGGGTTTCTGCCTAATTGCTCAAGTGAAGGCAAATAATGTCCTGCTTTCTGCATCTATTGGCCCTACTGCATTCCTAATTCCTTTGTCACAAGCGGCAATATTTCACGTTGATGACCACTTCTTGAAAATTGCTGTCACTTCATTCTCCTCTCTGACCCCATCTCTATCTTATTTACTTCATGTTTCTTTCCCTCTGCCTCCCAATTAAATATTAGTGTTACTAGAATCCTCTTATGTTCTATCATGTGTGATTTCTTCCAGTCTTGTGGTGTCTTCTCCAAGTGATAGGCTTTGGGTTCAAGGGCATCTCAAATGAACCTAATGGAACATGAACAAACCCCATACTTCCCCAGGCTCCTGAATGTAGAATTTAGATAGCTCTACTCTGTACTTGGAAGACTTTTCACATTGGCAACCTGATTAGGGGGTTCCGGTCATTATGGTAGGAGAGACAAAGCAAAAGCCTTGAAATTGCATATCCCCTCACCCCTTCCAGCAAACATAGCAATCAGAAATCATAAAATGCCCAAAAGAATTTCAGACATTAACACCACCATTAAAAACTTCAGTTGCGAAGGTGGAGGTTCACTTTATAATGCCATTTAATTGATTTAGCTGACCTTTGAAATAAACCAGAAGGATCAGACCATATGACAGTAAATTATCAAAAATTAACCAACTGGTAGTTCTAATTACCACATGTTGAAGATGATACCTTTTCAGTAGCAGAGTAGCTCAGTCTCCGGTACTTGATATTTGCCTATAACTGATTTGTTGAAAGTACTCTCCTCAATTCCCCACAGTAAGAGAAATCAAAACCAGATCACATTTACATGGGAAGGGCAACAATATACATTCATTGCCTTGCCTCAGAGCTACATTAAATCTCTTGCTCTCTGTCACGGTATAGTCTGTAGGGACTTTGATCATTTTTACATTCCACAACACATCATGTTGGTTTGCTATATTGGTGATATAAATGGTAATTTAACATGATTAGTAGAAAGTGGCTGGCATTCTAGGCATCCTAAGCTGCCTATGTGTCAGAGTGCAAACCTCAACAGAAGATTCACAACAAAAACTCCTAGAGTATTAGAGCAAAGCCATTTCTTTACAGCACAGAATTATGCAATTTCAGAAAAAAATAATTCCTGCCATGATATTAGATCATTAGAGCTGTATCTTATCTAGTCCATTGAGTCCTAAGTTTGGGCAGGAAGAGTAGTGATTTACTATGAATGCACCATTCAGGATTGGGCTGGAGAAGTTCCAGAAGACACAAGTAAATGACAATAAGCAGGTGGTCAAACACCTAAACCATCTGCGTGGTATTAGTTTCTCTGTCACAACTCATAGCTGTCGCATCCTGGGCTTCCCTATGACTAAATGGCAAAGGAAACAACTGAGACCCAATTTACAGGTAAGTTGATGCAATTTCTTCATGTTAGCTTTACAGGATAATTGTTACACTTGAGGTTTACATAGGTCTGGCTCTAAAGGTATGAGAGTGGACTAGACCTTCAAAGATAACATTTGGAAGTTTACTTTCCATGGAGTTTTGGGCTCCTGGGCAGAGTGCTCTGGCTAGTTGGTCAGAACTCAAAAAAACAACAATAAGGGGGTAAGAGACAATGAAATCTTAGGAAGATCCATGCACAGTTTGTACAGAGGTGAGCTCAACATATGCACTTGTCTGTCTCATACTCATGCCCACTAGGAACCATTTATTTCACAAGAAGAGCTCAATAACCAAGTAGGAAACATGTCCTGTGGATGTCAACAAGTATCTTTCTTTGGCAACCCTGGTGCTAGCAGAAGGGACCACAAAGAGAGCGACCACTGTGCCAGGGATTCAGCTATGCAGCCTCAGTATCAGGGCCCTTTTTCTGTAATTTTTATCTGGCTACTGGTGATGAGTCAGGAGCAGAGAACAAAATTAGGCCCTTGTTTTGAAGTCATCCTTCAAGGAAACCAGCCTGCCACTTGGTGGTAGGTTGATTATATCAAACTGAATCCCAGTAGAAGGAGCAAAAATTCATCCTTTCACCAATTGACACCTTCTCTGGATATTAATTTGCATTCTCTGCCTCAAGGATCACCATTGACACCATCACCCCAGAGCTTATACAATATCTGACATATATTTTCATGGTTTCTCACAGTTATCTCAGTTTTACCATATAGGGTATTGAGGAATGGGCACTTAAATATACAATCCACTTGTCCTATCATATATCTCTTCACCTAGGAGCTGAATAATAGAATGGTCAGTTAGAGGCTTAAGGAATACATACACTTAGGTACTATCTGGTTGGGGTGCTGTCCCTTAGGATGTTTTGAACGCACTAAATCAATGGCTGATAAATAATGGTACTCTGTCCAGTACCTAAAATGCATGGGTCTCAGAAATAACAGGTGAAAGTAGAGTTAGTTCATGTCATCATTCTTCCCAGTGACCTACTTGTGGAAATTGTGATCTTCATCTCCACAAACATGGGTCCTACAAGATTAGTGACCTTGGTTTGTGCAAAGGAATTGTTTTCTCAGAAGACAGAGTGGAACTCTTAATATATTCCACTTTAACTTGAAACTTTAGCTACTACTTGGTCAGGTTGGATTGTCCATGCCACTGTAAGAACCCAGGTGAAGAATTACTATTCTAGTAGAGGCTAGCGCTCTCTCTCTCTCTCTCTCTCTCTCTCTCTCTCTCTCTCTCTTTCTCTCTTCCAAAATAAATAAACATAAATTTTTTTAAAAAAATGATCTTTATACAAGCTTTGGTCTATGGCTTAGCTCTTGGGGGAAACCTAGATTAAAATAGAACTTGAAAAAAATGTTGAAGGAAACATTTATCTGAAGTGAAAGGACAGCTGAGTCTTGTCATGAGCCTGAATAACCAGCTGGTGGTCAGTGGAAAGCAGGGAATCCTGGGAAGAGAGATACTTCTGGGGATGGGGAGATGATAAGTTTAATCACAGATTGTGGAACTGAATATGGAATTCACCCATAAACTGTTTGGCATTGAAATACGAATCTAAGGTGACTGGGTGGAATTGGATGATAGATAAAGCTGTGAGAAAGAATGAATATCCTAATAAATAGATAAGGGAAATTTACTAAATGTGACAGCAATATTTGAGGGAACATGGTATTTTCACTAATAAACTGAGCAGCTTTCTGAATGTGAAAGTTGAGAAAAAGTTGTCCCAAACGTCATTTTTTGCTTTCACATTCCCTATACCTTTCACTCTAAGAATTCTTGTTACCTGGCTATTTAAAGATTCCCTGGAGGGGGACAAAAAAGACACCGTCAAAATAAGGTTTCTTTAAGAAGACAGAAAAAAAGTAGGCTTTTTTTTTCTTTGATCAGTCAGTGAGAACTAGGAATGAGGTCAATAAGAGTAGATGTTTCTCTAGAATGGAAAAAAGAGTGAGCACCTCATTTGGATTTCATTTTTTATAGTATGTTGTATTGAAGGATGACAATCTTCCAGCCAGCCATGGCAACAATTTTGGAGAATAAAATTATTTAAGGAGTTTTAGTATTAATATTTTAGGGATGTGCTCACTGATCAAGATATCTTTTTATTTTTTACTCCTCTGAAACTAATCAGACAGCATTTTAGAGAAACACACTACTATTGCCACTAAGTTGACATTAAAATTGGACATGTTGTTATCTACCTTACTAAAAAAAGCACATGGTGTATCTATTAATCATTGCTTAATGTTGAATACATGAATTTTTCTAATTAAAGAGCTATTCAGCTCACACAGTGGTATCTTATCATTTAGGTGTCTCCTTATTCTTCTGGCATTTGTTAATGGCAGGACTTGCTTGCTATTACCAAAGGCCTTTCAAATCTTATAATTTCTGAACAGTTTTAAAAATGGGAAGAAAAAGAGCTCAATGTGTTTTTAATTAAAAAATAGATTTTTATGATAAAACTGTGAGGTAGGCAGGTGGTTATATCTTCTATATTATCTAAAGGAAGTGTAAAAACTATATTTCATATTATTCTTAGAGTATTTATACATTGTTTCTTGAATTCGTTTTAAAATAGAAAACTTTGTTGGGTAATTCACATATTATATTCTCACATCATGGAAATTAATCAAACTTCCACTGAGAAGACAAATATGCACATTGTTTTTTTATAGTTAAAAAATAACTTGTGCCGGGGCACCCGGGTGGCTCAGTCAACTAAGCATCCGACTTCGGCTCAGGTCATGATCTCACAGTTGGTGGGTTCCAACCCCACGCTGGCCTCTGCTGACAGCTCAGAGCCTGGAGACTGAGGATTTTGTGTCTTCCTCTGTCTCTCTGTTCCTCCCTTGCTCCCACACACGTTCTCTCTCTCTCTCTCTCTCTCTCTCTCTCTCTCTCTCTCTCTCTCTCTCAAAAATAAACATTTTGAAAAATTAAAAAAAAATAACTTGTGCTTGGAAGGAAAAAAAATCCATGGTTTCCTCTGGTATTCTGAGGCCTCGTGCACTGGCCTGGCTGGAGGTTGGTTTATAATGAGCTCTGTTCACACTGAAGTGGATCTCCTTTGGCTTTCCTTACAGAGTGCTGTGATCACATAAGTCAAGCTGTGAGATCAGGGGACTAATCAGCCCTGTAGGTGTACAACTATAGTCTCTGGAGGAACCAGAAAACGCTTTTCAACTGGCATAATAGTAACAGAAACTGTTCTCCTAAGATGGTGTCATCAGGGAAATAGGCTTTTAAGTCTGAAAGCCACTGTGTAAGATTTTTCTGGTTTGTTAGGCAGTAAAATATTAGCAGTCCAGCATTACTTCTCTTAACTAACTTGAATTATTGGCCTTCTATTCCTTTGTTGGTTCATTCATTCAGCAGAAAGACACAGTACCAGGTTACGTGGCAAATATTCATATACTCAGAGAGCATGACCCCCACCGAAAGTGAATTTGTAGTCTAGGGGGAGAGGCAGGCAGACATACGAATGAAGTACTAAGAAAGCACGAGCAAAAAGCATCAACCCCTGCTGACGATGTCAGGGAGGGCTTCCCTGAGGAGTTAACAGTTGAAGAGGAGGAGTAGGCGTCACCAGGTGGGTGAGAACAGCTTGTAGGAAAGGCACAGCGTGACCAAGGGCATGGAGTTCTACAGTAATTTCTACAGAAATTAAGAGTTCTCTGGGGTCAGGCCCCCTCCCCCTACTTCTTGTTAATAACATGGTGAGGAGTTTGGGCATTTTTTTCTCCTGGGGCAGTAACATATTTTACTGGAGTAGGCTAAAGATCTAACTTATTTTTTGGAGGTGATAACTGATAGCCACGTGCTAGATGCTTAGATTACTGGGCTATAAGATTGAAATGAGGCTGGAAGCAGGTTTCAGAAAAATCTGAACAATGAATAGGGAATCTAGAATGTACCATAGAAGCGATGAAGGCCTTTGAAAGTATTTGAGGTGGTATGATGAAAGCATTGTTTTTCTTGATATCTGTGTATACACGGAATAATTTTCCTCTAGATTGCTCATGTTCTTTTAGTTCTGAGATAGATTTGGCTTACAAGAGTTTTTCATGAGTGGGCGCCTCCCTTCCCCTTCAGCTCTGTGCTGCCAGCTCAGAGCCTGGAGCCTGCTTCAGATTCTGTATCTCCCTCTCTCTCTGCTCCTCCCCAACTTGCGCTTTGTTTCTCTCTCTCTCAAAAATAAGTAAACATTAAAAAAAGGAATTTTTTATAGGCTATGTAATTTGAATGGTATTGGGGAAGGAAGTTTTAGAAGGTTGATTCCTTCTTTTCTTATTTTAAGGTTCATAGGCTGCTTCTTCAAATGTATGCTATGGAGGAGGACAGGTGTGTCGCCATTCGAGGTTGGTTGTGGTTACTTCCACTATTGCTACTTCTTGTTTGGATGTGAAGTCTTCTCAGATTATAAAAATTATCACTATCACTGCTGTTAGTGAAATGAAAGAGCCTATAGGGGAAATTGTGTTTCAAGTTACATAAGCGTCTGGAGAGTCAGAATAACATTGAAGTATTCTGGATAGTCTGAGGAAGTGCTGAGGAAAGAATGTTCTGTTAACACTTACAAATATAATGGTGAAATGGATTTTTGCTCAGCTGTTACTGAGAATATATCCTGAAAAGTAAGGAGACTGAATGAATGAGCCCTCCTAAAACAGCGAATACTGCTCATGCTGATAATATGTAGTGGAAGTGAGCTACTACAAGTATGTGCCATGAAAAACAATATCTAGTGGAGAAGAATTTGCTAGTACAAGGCCTGTTAAGTAAATAGGAAAATAAAGCCCAGGGCTCATGGCGTAATAGAGGATCATTTAATGTTGCCTCCATGAAGGGTGGCGAGCCAGCTAAATACTTTTACCCCTGTGGGCAGAGCAATGATTTTGGTGGCTGATATGAAGTTTGTGTCAACATCTCTTCCCATGGTGAACACGTGGTGAGCTCACACAATGAAACCTAGGAAGCCAACAGAGATTATTGCTCAGACTATTCCTGTATAACCAAGGGCTCTTTTTTTTTTCTGCCTGAGTAATAGGTGATGATGTGTGAAATTATTCAAAAACCTGGCAAGATTAGGATGTAGACCTCCAGATGCCAAAAAAATCAGAACAAATGCTGATACGGGATAGGATTTGTCCCTCCAGCAGGATCAAAGAAGGTGGTGTTTAAGTTTTGGTCTGTTGGTAGTATGGTAATGCCGGAGCAAGATGGCAGTAATTAGGACTGATCAGAAAAATAAAGGTGTCTGATACTGAGATATAGCAGTGGGTGTTGTAGTGATAATTGTAGTCATGAAATCAATAGCATCTAACATTAAAGAAACACCTGCAAGGTGTAAGGAAAAGATGGTTAGATCCACAGATGTTCCTGCATGGGCTAGCCTGCCAGCCAAAGGCGGATATACAGATCATCCAGTCCCTGCGCTGGCTTCTACTATCGATGATGCCAGTAGTAGTAGGAAGGATGGGGGAAGAATGGGGGAAGAATAATCCAATGGATTATCTCAAGCCAGTCTCCAATCTTCATCTTAGATGAATCTAATATCAGGTGTGACTAATACTTGGCAGCCATATAACCATAGCTATTTCTATAAGCAGACTTTGGAGGCATAAAAGATCTAGAAACTTGCCTCTTAGGGGGGAAGATGGGGAGACAAAGGTGAGTGTCTGGCAAAGCCAATTAAGTAGTGTGCATCATTATTATGAGCAGAACTAAGCTGTGTAACCTCATGTGGGAGTTCAACAATTCTGAGGAAATGTTACTATCATACAGGCTACTGGATGTGAGACAGAACTCTGAGAATCCTTAGAGAAAACTAGTTTGCCCTTATATAGAAAGGCTGTAAAATATAATCCTCAATCCAATATGTACATATAGGCTTACCCACATAAAATTGCCTATATGTGACTGTCTTTGACACTCCACATGGCACTTTCATATGGCTCAATATAATAAACATGCACACACACATATAAGATTATATTTATCAACTGATACATGCATATCACATTTATGACCAGATATCTATTTATCTTTATATAGAGAGACAGAGACAGAGAGACAATAGAGGTAGAAAAACAGAAATAGAAAAGCACTACAAAATTGGCTTGAGTCTTTATTGTGACAATATTCTAAAGATCAAATGTGTTTTATAATAATAAATTTAGATATAATAATTATTAGATTTTTTAAAACTCCTAACAAAAAAAATTTTTTTTAAGTAAGCTTCACGTACAGCAGAGCCCAACACAGAGCTTGAACTCACGACTCTGTGATCATGCCCTAAGCTGAGATCAAGGATCAGTTGCTTAGCCAGCTGAGCCACTCAGGTGCTCCCCACCCCCCAGCAAAATGATTCTTGCATTTGGAGCACCTGGGTGATTCAATTGGTTAAGCGCCCAACTTTGGCTCAGGTCGTGGTCTCACCGTCCATGAATTTGAGACTGGTTTGGATTCTGTGTCTTCCTCTCTCTCTGTCCCTCCCCTGCTTGCATTCTCTTACTCTTAAAAATAAATAAGCCTCAAAAATGTTTAAAATTATTCTTATATTTTAAGGACAGTAGAACAAAAGTATTTTCATGTAATGACAAATAGTCTATTTCAAAGTTGACTCCTTATGTGAATTTCATTAGATGTATATTGAACTGTCTGCCTGTAGCCTTTCATGTTTCCGCGTATGTGTGTTCTTTTACTACATTCTTCATAATTTGTTCAAATCTATTCTCTAATCTTTTTTGTCAGTTGAGTATATTCTGCCACTTAAGTCCTCCTTTTAATTTTTAATATTATTCATTAAATTTTCTCATATGTAGAATTATTTTGGTTCTTTTTCAAAAATGAGTGACCACTTTTAATAATCTCTTGCTCTTTATTTTTTTATTAAGGCTTTAATTTATTTAAACATGTCATCTATTCTTATGGTAAATTCTGAGAAGGCAGTTGCCTGTAAGCCAGGAAGAAAATGCTCACCAGGAACCAGGAATTGGCAAGAACATTAATTTTGGACTTTCCAGCACCCAGAACTGTGACAAACTAAACTTTTATTGTTTAAACTACCCAGTCTATGGTATTTTATTACGTCTGTCTGAGTCGACTATTATAGTGAGCTGATTAACAAGAATTAGAATACATACAAAGATTTATAGTGAAAAGCAAAAGCGGTGCTTAGTTGCAATGTCCTAAATTTTTTTTACGGTCCTTTTGACAAGGTTTTAATCAAGCCTTTGTACACCTTTTCCCAAGAACAGAACAATAACATATTCATTCTAATCTGTTACTTGAACATGAAGGTAATGCTGCATTTCTATCCAGAGGCTTTGGTTTGAAGGATGGCAAATCAAAACCTTCCATACCTCATCTCATTCCCTGTGAGCGTCCCTGTCTCTGAGGTCCCTGCCGCTGCGGCCACCTGCTCCGCATGGGCTCGGATGGGCTTCAGGTTGGCTTGTTTTCTCCCTACCGTTTGGGCTGTGCAGGTCTTGCCTCCGGCCCCGAGGTCCCGGTTGGTGCGGAGGCGTACGGTAGAAGGGTTAGCTCCCAGCCCCAGCGCTTTCACTTGGAGTGTGGGGAACTTAACGTCCTCCACAGTGGATCTTTGAGCTTGGGAGATAAATTCTCTGTTCCTCTTCCCAAACCAGTTGTCCTGAGAGATTCAGTGATTTATCCAGTCTCTTGAAATATTGTCAAAAATCTGTGCAGTTTGCTTGGTACCAAGGGGTAACAGGTTTGTAATCATACATATATTGTTCTCACCTCTACACTGTCTCCTTTTTTCCTTCCTCCTTCTTTCCTGAGATCGCACTCTTAATAAAATAATCGCACACGGGCTTTTGTCACAAGCTCTGTTTGCTTGAGAATCTGTTTGCTCAGAACGATGGTTGTAGAAATGCTAAGAAATAGTCTTAGATGTTTCTAATTTGTTTTTTCAGTTTATCTTCTACAAAGAGCTATTATTAGCTATTTTAGAGATGAAGGGATTTATTTATTTATTTATTTAATGTTTTTCATTATTTTTGAAAGAGAGAGACAGAGCACAAGCTAGGGAGGGGCAGAGAGAGAGGGAGACACAGAATCTGAAGCAGGCTTCTGAGCTGTCAGCACAGAGCCCATTGAGGGGCTCAGATCTGTGAACTACTTGATCATGATGGGACTGAAGTCAGACGCTTAACAACTAAGCCACCAAGGAGCCCCAAATGAGAGAATTTTAAATTCACAGTTTAAAAATATTCTTAAGTAAGAAAACCATGAAACTTTCATTAATTGTGGACAAATGTTTTTCCAGCTTAGAGTTTGAAGCTTAAGAGAGATCTTTTCTACCTGGGGAAGTAAAAGTAGAAGGGAGTTAAACATATCATGTATATTTTGCCATTAACAAAGTCAAGTATGTCTGTTATCATATGTTCTGTAGGAATTCAGATAAAGAGGAAATACTCCCAAACAACTCAGGGAAAAAATGTTCCAATAAATACCATCTTTTCCCTTTTCTTCTTAAGTTTATTTATTTATTTTGAGGGCAGGGAGCAGGGAGAGGGAGAGAGAAAATGCTAAGCAGGCTCCTTGTCAATAGCACAGAGTCTGACGCAGGGATTGATGCCACTAATTGAGAGATCCTGATCTTAGACAAAATCAAGAGTTGGATTCTTAACCATCTGAGCCGCCAGGCACCCCAATATGACCATTTTCCATCATCAAGTAGCAACAAGGTATCATGAGAACTTGTTGCCTTTTTGCCTTCTTGGTTATTTGTAAAGTAACGAGGTTTGGAACTATCCTGGAATTAATGGTGAGAACAAACTAATAGACAACCTTAGAAAGGTCATTTGACCATGGCTAGCTGAAAATACACAACATGATGAACATTAATGACTTTCTACTATTGTGTTAGGAATATAGAAAACAGCCACAAAAGACAGGTTTCTGATAAGGATGCACTGAAATTGATCTGAGTATGACATTTAGAGAACAGGGCATTGAAAGAAAACCTTAGTTTGAACATCAATGCTAAATTCTGATTTACTGATTTCAAGTAATTCTATCATGCTTAAAGAACATACTTTGTGTAATTTCCATTCTTCTAAGTTTACTGAGGCTCATTTAATAACCTAATATACCGTCTCTCTTATAGAATATTCTATGTGCAATAAAGAAAAATGTGTATTCTGATACTGTTGGATGGAGTGTTCTATAGGTGGTTTTTGGGTCTAATTGGTCCATAGTATTGTTCAACTCTCTGTGTCCTAGTTAATCTTCTACTTAGGTTTCCTATCCATTTTTGAAGGTGAGATATTAAATTCTCCAACTACGATTTTGAATTGTCTATTTCTCTTTTCAATTTTGTAAGTTTTTGCTTACTGTGTGTATGGTTTTTTGCCCCTCACCTTTTAAACTTTCAATGTATTTTTTCATGTTTATTTTTGAGAGAGAGAGAAGGGGGGGAGAGAGAGAGAGAGAGAGAGAGAGAGAGAGCGAGCTGGGGAGGGGCAGAGAGAGGTGGAAAGACAGAATCTGAAGCAGGCTCCAGTCTCTCAGCTGTCAGCACAGAGCCCGATGTGGGGCTCAAACTCACGAACCTTGAGATCATGACCTGAGCAGAAGTCAGAAGCTCAACTGACTGAGCCACCCAGGTGCCCCAACTTTCAACTTATTTACGTCTTTGAGTTTAAAGTGTCTTTCATCTCTACAGCATTTAGTTGGGTCATTTAAAAAATCTATTTTGTCTATACCTTTGTATTAGGGAGCTTCAGGTAGGATTTATATAGGCAATTATGCTAATTATTCTTTAAATTTTTCACATCTTTATTTCTATATTCTGCCATTACTACCTTCTTTTGTGTTCAGTAGATATTTTCTAGTGTGCCATTTTAATTACTTTATTTTTTAATTATAATCTTTGGTTATTTCCTTAATGGCAGCCCTGAGATTATAGTTAACACCTTATAATTTCGGGGTGCCTGGATGGCTCAGTTGGTTAAATGTCCGACTTCAGCTCAGGTCATGATCTCACAGTTCATGAGTTCAAGCCCTGCGTCAGGCTCTGTGTTGACAGTCGGAGCCTGGAGCCTGCTTCGGATTCTGTGTCTTTCTCTCTCTTTCCTCCTTGCCCACTCACACTCTGTCTCTCTTTCTCTCAAAATAAACATTAAAATTTTTAAATTAAAAATAATAAATAAAACAATGTAATTCAGATTAATAGTAAGTATCAAAAATTTGCTTCAAGATAGCTCTGTTTTCTATTTCTTTTTGTGGGATTATTAATTTGTGCGGGTATCTTTATATACTATAAGCCCAATAGCACAGTTTTAGAATTGCTGTTACAAGTAGTTGTCTTTTAAAGAATATAGAAGAAAAAAATTATACAGAACTAAATTTATATTGCTTCTTATATTTACCTATATAGTTTCCCTTATATTTCTTTATGTGGATTGAGCATCCAGTGTTCTTTCATTTCAGCTTGAAGACTTGCTTTAGTAAATCTTGTATGGTAAGTCTAATAACAGGTTCTCTCAATTTTGGTTTATGTAGGAATAATACAATTTCTCCTTTATTTTTGAAAAATGATTAACCTGAATATAGAATCCATGGTTGGCTCATCACTTTGAAATTAAAAAAGTTTTTTTAATGTTTGTTTATTTTTGAGAGTGAGACAGAGTGCAAGTTAGGGAAGAGCAGAGAGAAAGGGAGACACAGAATCCAAGCTGTCAGCACAGAGCCTGATGTGGGGCCCGAACTCACAAACTGTGAGATCAAGCCCTGAGCCAGCTTCAGATGCTTAATTGACTGAGCCACCCAGGTGTTCCTCTTTCAGCTTTTTCACTTTTCATCTCATTGTCTTTTGTCTCCTGGGTTTCTAATGAGAAATCAGTTGTTAGCTTTATTAAGCTCATACAAGGTGAATCACTTTTCTCTTGCTAATTTGAAGATTCTTTCTTTGTCTTTTGACAGATTGAATAAATGTGTATCTCCTTGACTTCCCTTACTTAGAATTTAAGATTTTTGGATGAATAGGTTGATGTTTTTCATCAGATTTGGGGAAATAGTGGCTATGATTACTTCCGATATTGTCTCTGTCCCTCCCTCTCTCCCCTCTGCTCTGGGATTTCTATTTTGCATATGTTGGTGTGATTGATGATGTCCCACAGCTCCTTGAGATCTCATTTGTCTTCAGACATTTTCCTTTCTGTTCCTTAAACTGGGTAATCTCAACCTTCCTTAAAATTTTTTTTAATGTTTATTTTATTTTTGTAAAAGAGAGAGAGACAGAGGGTGATTGGGGGAGGGAGAGAGACAGACAGACAGACACACAGACAGAATCTGAAGCAAGCTCCAGGCTCTGAGCTGTCAGCACAGACCCAACACAGGACTGGAACCTACAAACTATGAGATCATGATCTGAGCTGAAGTCGGACACTTAACCAATTGAGCTACCCAGAGGTCTTCGCCTACCTTTAAATTTGCCAATTCTTTCTTTTGCAACCTAATATCTGTTGTAAACCCCTCTGGTAAATTTTTCATTTCAGTCATTGTACTTTCAATTCTAGAATTTCTATTTGGTTCTTCAATTTTTTAAAAATCCCTTTATTGATATTCTTTATTTGATGAAGCATCATTGTCATACTTTCCTTTAGTTTTTTAGACATAATTTTCTTTAGTTTTTTGAATATATTAAGAATAACTAATTTATAATTTTTGTCTAGTACATCTAAAATCTGAGTCCCATTAAGGACAGTTTCTATAAATAACCTTTCTTCCTGTGTTTGAGCCATAATTTTCCACTTGGAAAGTATATATTTGAGATCATATAATAGGGCAAATCTGGAATTCAGGTCCCTTCCCCATGATGTGTTGTTAGTTTTTATTGTTATTGCTGCTGTATTTCTTTCTCTTTTTTAATGTTTATTTATTTTTGAGAGAGAGAGACAGAGACAGGGACAGAGAGTGAGTGGTGGAGGGGCAGAGAGAGGGGTAGACACAGAATCTGAAGCAGGCTCCAGGCTCTGAGTTGTCAGCACTGAGCCCGAGGCAGGACTTAAAACCCACGAACCTTAAACTCAAATGGCTGAAGGACCTGAATGTGAGATAGGAAACCATCAAAAACCTAGAGGAGAAAGTAGGAAACAACCTGCTTGACCTCAACCACAGCAATTTCCTACTCGACACATCCCCAAAGGCAAGGGAAGTGAAAGCAAAAATGAACTCTTGGGACCTCATCAAGATAAAAAGCTTCTGCACTGCAAAGGAAACAATCAAGAAAATTAATAAGCAATTGACAGAATGGGAAAAGATCGTTGCAAATGACATATCAGATAAAAGGCTAGTATCCAAAATCTACAAGGAACTCACCAAACTCTACACCCAAAAACCAGATAACCCAGTGAAGAAATGGGCAGAAGACATAAATAGACACTTCTCCAAAGAGGACATCCAGGTGGCCTACAGGCACATGAAACGATGCTCCACATCACTCATCATCAGGGAAACACAAATCAAAGCCACACTGAGATACCACCTCACGCCAGTCAGACTGGCTAAAATGAACAAATCAAGAGACTATAGATGCTGGCAAGGGTGTGGAGAGACAGGCACCCTCCTACACTGTTGGTGGGAATGAGCGGTACAGCCGCTCTGGAAAAGTGTGGAGGTTCCTCAAAAAACTATCA
>NC_043709.1:90732804-90784213 GCF_006229205.1 Suricata suricatta
AAAATGAACTGAGAGTTGAAGGGGAAGGGGGAGGGGGGAAAAGAGGTGGTGGTGATGGAGGAGAACACTTGTGGGGAAGAGCACTGGGTGTTGTATGGAAACCAATTTGACAATAAACTATTTTAAAAAATAAAATAAAATAAAACTAAAAAAATAAATGAAAATAAAACAAAAACAAAAACAAACAAAAAACCCCATGAACCTTAAAATCATGACCTGAGCTGAAGTCAGGCACTTAACTGAGTGAGCCATTCAGGTGTCCCAGGATTTCTTTCTTTATTGGGGTGGGGGTTGTTTAGTGACTTCCTGGGACTAATTCTGAAAAGTCTCTTTTCCCTGTGGTGGTCAGCCACTGAAGTCTATTACTAACTAAATGGTCAGGAAATGACTGGTCAGACATTTTCTTAAATGCCTTGAGGCAGTTGTGTCAGGGAACTAATTCCAGCACTGCTCAGGCGATGTGTAACTCTGCCTTTGCCATTACTTCTTGCTTGTACAGGGTCTCAAGACCAACCAGAGATGAGAGATTAGGGCACCCTTGGGTCTTTCCTCACATGGGCGCAGCCCTGCTAATATATACGGCCTTCCAAATCCCTGGCAATACATCAGATCTTTTCAAAGACCCCAGTGAACATTTCCTTTTATTTTTCTGTCCAAGGTCTTGTTTGCCCCAACCGATGCTGTAAGTGTCTGTGTTATATAACAATCTCTATTGGTTGTTTCCCACACACACCCTGGAAGTAGGGCTTTTGAGCTCTGATCAGGTCAAATAATGACAATGCCTTTTGAATAAAGATTGTCCACAAAGTTTTGAGACAGATCGGACAGTGATAGTGCTCTGGGGATGGAACTCTTTGAGAAACTCCGATTTTGGCCTGCCCTCATGCTTCATGGCTCTGAGGCTGTTGCTTTACAGCCACCGCAGAACTTGGGCGTAGGGCATGGAGGTAGGTCAAGTTTAAGAGCCATTAAATCTTGTTCTTCCTGAGGTTCAGCAATTTCCTTTTTTTTGGAATAAACACTCCTCAGATTGTTGCAAGTCTTTGGTTAACTTTTAGAATTCTCAAAAAGCTGATTTGTATGATTTCATCCCCCTCCCCCCATGTTTTCATTGCTTTTATGAAGGAGTGGACTGACTCTAATATCCTAATATCCTGGATATTCCAAGTCCCTTCATTAGCTCTTATTTTCACCTATTCCTTCCCAATATTTTAATGACCCAGTTACTATTCGGGAAAAGAAAATCTTCCCAATAGATATTAGTCTTGTCCTGGAATTACTCTGTGCCATTCCTAAAGTAGGAAATAAACAGTGTTTTAAAATATTTTCAAAATGCAATTAACAAGTGTCTGCTTCAATCAGCATGTTCTCTAACTTATTTGGTATCCTCATTCTCTTCCTTTACCAATTATTCTTTGAATTTTTGTAGTCATTATCTTTGAAAAAGGGAGAATAGTATTGATTCTCACCTTCTAGAATGTACACATATGTGAGTACAAAAATATACACTCTTTCTAATACATTCATTGGCCTGACTCCCTAAGATCTTTCTGGAACACAAATTAAAAAATTCTTCTCTTAGCACTTCATAATGCATTTGTTTATAATTATTGTTTCCATACTTTTTAACATTTTTGTATCTGAGAGAATTTATCTTTAGTAATAAACAAGAAAGATGAAATCAACATTTATTGAGTGCTGATTAAATGTCAGTTACTAAGATCCATAAAATGATTTGTGCATAATAAGTGTTTAATAATTACACATTGAGTAAATACTACTTTATCTATTTTTATCTTAGCTTCCTTTGCTGTATCCTTAATTTTTAATAGGTACACATTGCCCTCAACAAGAAACACATTTGAAAATACTTTACACTCAAAACAGAGTCGGTGGGAAAAAAAAAAAAAAGAAAAAGTACTGCTGAAATTAAGAATAGGTTCCAAACAGACCTTGGGTAAAGTTAGATATCTCTCAATTTCTACCGCTCCTACTCTCTGCCTCTCCAACACATCCTTTGGTATGAAACGAGATAAAACAACTGGTAAAGATTTGCTTTTGTGGGCCTCAAATGAAATGCCAATCTCAGCACCCAAATTACTTTCTTCTCCTGTCCTACTGTGTGTCTGTCATGGGACAGTTTGTCATCGCCATGCTAGAAGTCATAGTCCAAGGCAGCAATGCCCATGTTCAACGTCATGCTTTGTAATCATGTTTGTTTCTATGAAGCCCCTGTGCCCACTTAGCATTTTAGATATGGATTCAAATGTGGTAACAATTTCTCATTGGCACTTTAATTGCTTCTATTTTTATTTTTTCCATGTGTTTTAACTAGATTCCATGTAAAACATCTGGAGACACTAATTACTGCCTGTCCTATAAACTTATACTCCAATTTGCCCTTGTGATAGGCATGTCATTAACTGACTCAAAACTCCAATTAATCAACTGACAAATAAAGATGGTCTACCTGCCTGTACCAGTCTTAGTCTGAGTCCAGCACAAAATAATATCCTTTCCAGCACTGCCTGTGAAAATCCTGGGCATTGACAAGACAGTCAACTTATTTCTCAGGCTAAATTAACTGTGGAAAACAAAGTACAGTAAAATCTTGGATTGCAAGTAACTTGTTCTGAGAGTGTTCTGCAAGATGAGCAAACATTTCTAATAAATTTTAACTTGATAAAGGACTGACGTGTTGCAGTATGAGCAGTATGTGATGCTGAGTATCACAAGATCACAACTGAACAATGGTTCTTGAAATTCGCTTTGATATATAAGTGCTTTGGATTACAAGCATGTTACTGGAACAAATTATGCTCGCAAACCAAACTTTCACTGTATTTTCATATTTCAAAATCTACATCTAGCTTACCTTCAGGGGTAGGTTCAATTCACAAGCCACTAGGGAAAGTCCTGTGTGTGTATCTTGTGCCCATCCCCCATGACCAACAGCTTATTAACGAAGAAAAGCCCTTGCATGGTATTTCACTTTCAAGCAGTTAGCTTTACTGTTTTGGCTGCATTCCAATCTGTGTAATTATACTGTCCTCCCTTTTAAAGAAAAATAAAATCCCACCAAATCATAGTGGTTTTAATTAGAGAAGTTATTTGTTACTTCCTCCTTTAAGACAGACAAGGAGCTATCAAATTGTATTTCCACTGCTATGTAGCAGTTGTGGTCAAACCAGAGGGGTTGGGTTTAACAAGAGGAAAGAGTTTCCTAATTAGTTCCATAATGGACTTCAGAGTCTGGCCCATAAAAGGCATTATGGAAATAGAATGGGGTATTTCTGTACAAATGGGTCCTGCTATATAGAAAGAGAAAAAAGTGAAGTTCTATGTAGCTTGTTCTCCGTAGGCCCCAAGATTCATGTTAATCAGACATCTCAATTTTTATTATTTTAATTTTCTGAAACATTTATTTTTTATTTTGAGAGAGACAGTGTGAGAGTGCACAAGTGGGGGAGGCGCAGAGAGAGACTCCCAAGCAGGCTCTGCACTTAGCGGGAGCCTGAACGGGGCTCTGTGTCCTGACCTCTCACGATCATGAGATCATGACCTGAGCTGAAGGCAAGTCAGATGCTCAACTGGCTGAGCCACCCAGGTGCCCTGGATATCTCAAATTTTAAAATGCATCCATTATGCTAGGAAGGCAGAAACAATTGTTAGCACACATGACTGAGTGGTTCATCAGAAATATATATCAACACTAATATATCATAAATATTTGACACACAGAATTTTTAAGGACCATTTAGTGAACAGAATGTCTCTTAAAGGAGCTCATAATTTAAAGAATTTTGCAAAGTGAAAGTCCCTTAAAATACTATTTAAATTAATTATAAATTAATACATTTATTATAATTTACTTACCATTATTTATTAATAACATTAATTCCCTGTTAATAATATTAACTGGGAATATTTGTTATTAGTTACTAAATAAATTATTGTACATATTTATTGTATATTAATTATTATAACATCACAAACACACATACATATAATATATGGCAGGCTTAGTGAATGCCTGAGGATTATTATTCTCCTATAATCAGGTGTTTAGAAAATGTAAGCTTGAGGTTTTTCTATTTTACATTAAGAAATTTACTTGCTGGTTGTAAAGTGTTACAACCTTTACCAGATATCATTTCTTTCTCATTATAAATATAATATTCACTGTATAAAACTTGGGAAATCATTATCTTACCAACTTGAAAAAGCTAATATGAGCAGTTTGGTGAAGATCTATGCATATTATCATCTGTATCACAATCAACAACCCATTTATGTTTTTAGTTCACAATATATCATCATTTTACAGGCTGATGGTATCTTAGGCAGCATTATTGTTTTGGCTTGCCAAATATGAATATGTCACAATTTACAGTCTCTGGTTGTTGGAAATGTAGGTTTCTTCAGTTTTTTAATATTCTAACTAGTGCTTCAGTGAACATTCTTCTTAGGTATCATTGCATTTATTTTTGACAAAAGCTGTGTGTCATCTTTGATTAATCCCATACATATAGATTCCTAAATGGAATTACTGGGTGAAATGTATGCATGTTTTTGTGCCTTTTGATTTTTAATGCCACTTGCTCTTAAGAAGTTCATAGAAACTTTGCCTGCATCACTGCCAACAAAGAGAATTGGCAAATTCTCTGAAAGGCCAAATAGTGAGGTTTTTTTTCCACATGTGCCTGATTTTTTAAAAAGTTAATGTTTATTTATTTTTGAGAGAGAGAGAGGGAGAGAGAGAGACAGAGAGAGAGACAGAGAGAGACAGAGAGACAGGAGTGGAGGAGAGGTGGTGGGCAGAGAGAGAGGGAGACACAGAATCCAAAGCAGGCTCCAGGTTCCAAGCTGTCAGCACAGAGCCTGATGTGAGGCTCAAACTCATGAATGTGACTCAAACTCATGACTTGAGCCAAAGTTGGATGCTAGTCCAACTGAGCCACCCAGGTGCCCCTGTGCCTGAATTTTTAAATTAAGTTTTTAAATTTTAATTCCAGTATAGTTAACATACAGTTCATGTGTTAGTTTCAGGCATACAATATAGTGATTCAACAATTCTATACATTACTCAGTGCTCATCATGGTAAGTGTACTCTTAATTCCATCACCTATTTCACCCATCCCCCCACCCACCTCCCCTCTAATATGCTTTATTTTAAATGAGTTCCCTCAGTTAAAGTTACTTCTTTCAACAAGAACATTTTCTTACATGAAGCACATACATCAGAATATATGTTTCTAAAAGATACATATATAAAACATTCTATCCAAGAATAATCCAATACATATTTTCTTATCAAGAAATGCCAAACTTTTTTTATAAATTTCTGTACTATTCACTAAGGTTTTTCATGCCTTTTGTCCATTTGTAGTTTATATTTTGAAATCACTAATTCACTAATAATTAATTCCTTTCCATATTTTTTCTATTGAAGTAATCCTCTTTTGAATTGATTTGCAAAAATGTTTTATGTATTACAAATATCAAGAATATAAAAAATTAAGACTACTGTCATTCACATATAGCATAGCTTTTAAATTTATTTATAATAAAATCAAACATACCAAAATTTAGAAAATGTATGCCTAAATTTAGAATTATGTTTTGAGAAGTTATCTACATGATATAATTAAATTACTGTTCAATATTATTTTCAAAAACTATTTTACACTTTTGCATTTAAGACTTCAACCACTTTGGGATTTATTTTGGTATTACAGATTTTTGTCCCACTGAATTCATTATGACAGACTTGAAGTTGCTATTCATAGAGTTGTTTGCTGCTTATTATTATTTTTCAATCACTGATAAATTCAAACAGAAAGGAGGTTGGGACTTTAGGAATGCGGAACAATAGGGTGGGAACTATTCCAATTTTTAAAAAATTTTTTAAATGCTCATACTAATTTTTGTGAAGATCTCAATTTATACAAAGGCTTTGCCCACAAGGATTTTACTCAAAGAACTTCTGCTAAAATATGTGTCACATGGCTGAAATAACATTTATACTTATGTTAATCTTTGAGGAGGAAGCAAACTTAATTTTTTTTTATTTTTGATTGGTATTCCTCAGTTTTTACTTGTCAGAATTTTCCAGATTCTGTGTAGTTGTCTGAGTTATATTATCAATATAATATGTAAGGAAATTTTGGGGGCTAAAAAACACTTTTCACTGCATAAGTAGTTATGTTGTAACCAGTAAACCAATGAGGAAAAAGACATGAGTTAAAATCTATGTTAGGTATCAAATTTATAATCTAGGAATTCCAATGGAATATTTTAACTAACTAACCTGTGATGTCTTTTTCCAATTTAGGAAATCTTTCAAAGATAAAATTGGATGAATTGTTTAAGTAAGCCATGAAGCTATACAGAGACTTCATCTCTTACCTGGTAGGTTTACACTAAGCTCTCTCTGTACCTTTGATTACTGGCATATCGATACGAGCAGGTAAATGAGAAAGTTAGAGTTGAAGTTGAAGACTTTCAGGTCAAGGAAAAAAACTGACTACTCTCTTCCCTATCACACCTTTTCAGTCATAAGTCGTTTTTAGTTATGGGGTGTGTCTCCTTAATACACACAAACTCAAAGAAATCTTCCTTCTCATTGTAGATGACGTGTTCACTGAACCCTTGCCATTGCCAACCCTTCCAAAATTCTCCTCTTAATTTGCGTTTTATAGAAATTGTCTTGACTAAAAAACCCAATTAAAACTTCTTTCAAAATGTGCAGCAGTCCCCTTCACACCCACAGGGTGGTTAGAGAATTAATGAAGCACTAAATTGGCAAACTAAGCTTCATCCATCTGGCAGGCTTCTTTCGTGGGAGTGAATTTGTCACCTCAGTGCTGCCCTTCTCCAGGATTTCACAGCCCCCAAGGGGGTGGCCCACAGAGGAGAAAGGGAGTTTGGGATCTCTGTCCTCTTGCCTCCCATACACCCCAACCCCCCAGCATGTATACTTTATTTTCAACCAAGGGACAACCCTACTTAAAGCTTGGTATATTTCTGAGATTTAGTTCTTATTTCTAAGAACTAAAGGTATAACGATAGGCAAGAATTATATGACTTTTAACACCCTCAGTGCTTCCTCTCAGCAAACACGTTTTCAGAGGAACAAATATGTTGGAGACCTCTAGCTAGAGGATAAATCCAGGCTCATTAATAGACTTCATATGCATCTATATTTCCTGACATTTATTCATTCATTTCCAACAACATATTCATTCAACAGTATTTGTTTGAATTCTGCTCTGGGCTATGTCCTGTTCTAGGTGCTGAGGATGCAGCAGTTTTTAAAGCAGACAAACATGCCTGCTTAAATTGTAAAGCAGACAGTCAACAAATAAGACCAATAAATAAGTTGTATAGTGCTATAAGGGCAGAAGTGCTAAGGGGGAAAGTAAAGCAAGGAAAGGTGCTAGAAAGTAATGAGGAGATATTAAACTAAATCCTATATAGAGTGCCCAGAGAGTCTCACTGAGAAGGTAACATTTGAATAACCAGCCAAATATGGTAAGGGATCACTGCTGAGCAGAGAGGAGGTGCAAGGGGTCATTCGAGGTAAGGAGAAGAGCTGGGGCAAAGCTTCTACCTGGCACATTGGAAGAACAGCTAAAGACTGTAACTGGAGCAGAAGAGCCACATGTAGAGCAGGGCACATGGGGTCGGAAAGGTAAGAGGTGTCCAGATCATGATGGGCCTCGTAGCTAGCTGGTTGTTAGCACTTTGCCTCTGATTGAGAAGTGAAGCTAATGATGTGTTTTGCTAGGGTATGTTCAGACGATTGGTCCATTGATTGATGGACTACCTGAGCCAAGCACGCAGTTTTTCTTGCCTCCTCCATCACCCTTAGACCCAAAAAGGAAGGAAAGGGGACAGGGGCTGGTGCCTGGGGCAGGGGGAGTTCTGGCTTTATCCACTGCAGGCTTGGCTTAGAGCATGGGGTTATAACCACGGCCGCCCACCAAAGGAAAGAACATTCTGCCTGTTTCATCTCATTCAATGTAAGACTGGGCACTGTGGGGTTTGAGAGAATGGAAGGAATCAAGGATGATCCAAAATGTGTGACCTGGGCCAAGTGGGAAGATGGAATTGCCATCAACTGAGATGGGAAAATTCCAAGAGAGGAGGTTTGGCAGGAGAATGTGAGAAGCCCAGTTTCAGGCACATTATGCTGAGAACACGCATTTGTGAGCAACCTAGTTAGGTTGAAGAGGATGTTCTTTGTCAATGGAGTGGAGGAAAAGGAACTTCTCATTTTGTTAATTTTTAATAGAATATTTCAGATAAATAAAAAGATGCTAGGGGCACCGGGTGGCTCAGTCAGTTGGGTGTCTGACTTCAGCTCAGGTCATGATATCATGGTTCATGAGTTCGAGCCCCGCGTTGGGCTCTGTGCTGATGGATCAGAATCTGGAGCCTGCGTCAGATTCTGTGTCTCCCTCTCTCTGTCTGCTCCTCCCCTGCTTGTGCTCTGTCTCTCTCGGTCCCTCAAAAATAAATAAATGTTAAAAAAATTTTTAAATAAATAAATAGAAAGATGCTAGGTACCTCCAAAGAATACTCTGCAGTGAAGTTTCTACAGCCATGAAAAAATCTAGAAAACAGACACTGGGTCTAAATGAGACAAGTATTTCAACATCTTCTGTATTATGGGTTTAATAATGTTAATTTAAGGGCACCTGGGTCAGTTAAGTGTCTGGCTTCGGCTCAGGTCATGATCTCACAGTCCGTGGGATTGAACCCTGCGTCAGGCTCTGTGCTGACAGCTTAGACCTGGAGCCAGCTTCAGATTCTTTGTCTCCCTCTCTCTCTGCCCCTCCCCAGCTCGCTCTCTGTCTCTGTTTCTCAAAATAAAGACATAAAAAAATTATAAATAAATAAATACTGTTAGTTTATTGGCAGTCTCACATACCCTGTAATAAGGGTAATAAGGGAAGTCACAAAAAAAAGAATGCACTGTACTAAATCTGTTTTTCACCACTGTGAACTCTAGTTCAGACTACTACCTTTAGATATCTTTGGAGGCAGTGTACCTTAATTAGCCATATGATTTTATCTCACTATTCCTCAACTTCTTCCTCTATAAATGAGGATAATAAGAAAGATCAAATTGGGGCATTAAAAAGGTGCTTTTTGAGTTAGAGTTAATAAAACACAAGAAGAGCAAGAAGATGTGAGAGGGAATAGGTAGTCAAATTATTGTAAGCATCCCGGAGATCAAAGACAAGTAGAGATAGGAAAGGCAACAAAAATCAAATTCCCCTGAAATCTTACCCCGAGGACCCTGTTTCTTTTCCTTTCCTTCTCTGTGAGTTTTTGTTCAACTCAGACTCTGTGCTGACATCTTTCCAGACTTTTTACTGAAAGGGCAAAATTAGCAGTCACTGCATGACATACCCAAAAGTCAAAATTTTGGCACTTGCCATTTTCCACAGAGAAGGAAACTTCCTAAAGCAGCCATGGTGGCTTGAGGCAGTGGGAGGTAGCAGTCAGCAAGAGGAGCTTGGGGTGGGGTTGCGCTATCTGGTGGAACCTGGGCTCGATGGGAATGACCATGAAGTGAATCTCACCACCAAGGGACTTGCTTAACCACTTGAAGCTATTTGGGGTTGTATCTTGCTTAACACGTTTTCTTTAAACCGTCCTTTTCTTGAATGCACATGTATTTTTTAGATAAAACACAACTTCCATCCACTCCCATTAACCTAAGGTAAAGTCTTGCTTTTTAGAAGATCCATATAGAAATAACTTTTCAGTTATATCAAAGCCATAGTCTCTCATCAAGCAAAGGGAAAACCATGTGGTAAGGAGCATAGGTTTGAATTCCAAAGGATCTGAATGCATTTCAAATACGAGTATTCAAAAGTCTGAACGGTGTTTACTTTTTGAAAATGAAGTTTTTTCAACGTTTGTTCAATACTCACTTACATAAATTAAACGATCACATGAATTGGCCAAATTTGGACAGAGGGGTGAGTGGGTGGAAGAAGGGTAAGAGACCAGGGCATCCAGGGTCTAGGGTTCCTCAAGACCACCACTGGGGCTAAGGGGGTGTATCCAGTGTAGAAAAAGCAGTATAATCAAAAGTAGATTCAAAATTTTTGGCAAGTGCTCAGAGCTGGGAAAGTGAGGGAGAGCAGGGACACAGCTTCATTGTGCAAATGAAAATAAGTCAACTCCAGAGAGGGATAGCTATAAAAGATGAAGATAAAGGATAGGTCAAAATGCAGAAAGTCAAGAGATTTAGTAACCAACCCATTGAAAATGTTACTGTCTCTGGATCCCAGGCCAGACACCTCTAACTACAGTGAATTGCTATTAGAATAGCAAAATTTGGTATATCAATCTCTTCAAAGAACATGCTTGTATTATTCAATTAATGGGACCAGTGGTTCTAGGATTCAAGCGTACGGCTCAGCAATATACATGTATCACTTTGCAGAACAAACTTAATTCAGTCTCTTCTCATTCAGCCAAATGTGTAGGACTTCAAAAACTCTGAGAAAGTTTTGGTGCAGGTATCCAGCATGGTTGCTAAGACCTAATGAATCCTACAAATCAGCCCCCTCCTTCCCTGTCAGACAAGGATAACTCCCCTGTAAGTTTAATTACAATCAAGAGCCTGGATTGCCAGGCTGGTGTGTGGAATGTGCCCGTCTCCTTCCAACATGAGAGCTCCTGCGTCAGCGCTGCCTTGATCTGTCAGGATGTAGTAATAGAAAATTCTGCAGCTACAATGAAATAGACAGAACATTGATAAATGAGGTTTTGGGCCAAAGCATTTAGAAACACACAGAAATCAATTATGGTAAATATTTCCAGAAAACCCACCTGACATTCCTTTGAGAGCTTTTACTGTAGTGATTTATTCGTAGAGAGAGAAGCCAAGAAAACACTTTTTTTCCACCTGGGAAATGCACCAGTCCTGTAATAATGAATATTCATGGAGATACTGATAACCTCACTCTTTTACATATGTTTAGAGGTTTATTTTATCTCCTAGCATTTGCATCATGTTGCACCCATAATGATCTGGAGTGAAGCCTCAAAAATGTCTCATACGTCATATTCCCAGATGATTTTGTGATTTTTAGTTAGATCATACTTTTCCTTCTGTATTGTGCAATGGTCAATTTCAGAGTTTTCCAGAATTCTGAGAGTAAAGTACATTTAATGAGTGTAACGGATAGTTCTCCAGAGTCATCTCGTTTTAGCTGCTGCCAGTTTCACTGACTTATGTGTGGTGTATATGCAAGTATTTTTATATACATAATATTCTGGTGTCACCAAGCGTCTACGAGTTTGTGAATTCTGTCATTGAAGGAACTCCTGGAGTGTCAGTAAAGCTAGTAAAATGAACGCGATGTCAGCGCAGGCCTTTTGGTCTTAGTTTGAAGAAACTTTAAATGAACAGTAATCACATGTATTTGCAAAGAGCCTTAATCCAGCATGATTATTTTTTGTTTGTAAACCTAAGTTTGATCTCAAACTATGAATCCTTTTACTTATGTAGTATAGCCACATTAATTTTTTTGCAAATCAGATCAAACTACTAACTCATATTTAGTTTTGTGTCAAATAAAGCTACTAAATGCTGTGTTTTCTAATCCACTCTGCTATTCTGTTGTGACTAAGCCTTATCTTCTGCAGCAAGAGTTTACTCACTTGATTTCTTGGACCCAAGTATAAGATCTCACACTTATCCTTGACTTTCATCTTATTTTCAGCCTATTGCTCCAGCCTATTAAAATCTTTTGGAATTTAGATTCTGTCACCCAACATATTCATTATCTTTTAAATCTAGGCAAGTTGAAGGAGGTGTGTTTAATTTGTAGCCTGGCCAGGGTTGCACAGCTGTTCTTCGAAAAATAGAGCATGATTAAACACCATGTGGAGGAGAGGTAATTACTTTCTTTTTTCCCTGGAGAAGATAGTTTCAAAGTCTTGAAAAACTAAGATATTGAAGAAGCTCAAGGAATTAATCTTCTAAATATTTACTTTCATTCCATATTCATTTCAAACTTTATTCCATACAGAAGCTAAGCTCTGCTTTATTTTGTTAAGAGAATTCCAATTTTCCTCCTAGACGTACTCAAGGTCAGCATCGAAATTAAATTTCCACCATCTTGAATTTATAGCTATTCCTCTCTGAAAGTTTCATTTCAATCACAATTTGCAAGATGTTCCAAGATTAGTTTAAATAATTAACCCTGAGGAGCCCAAGTAATAATAGAAATATATGTGTAAAGTTTTAAAATATTTCAATTGAAAATATTTTGGTAAATAGGTTAAGCATTGCCAATTTAGAATTAGAAAGTTCTGTTTGTATTAGTCTATAATAATGAGAGTACATAACTCATATTTTAAAAATGATTTCATGTAGTTTATTAATACCTGTTGAACATGCATGTTGTAATTTCATTTTTTTGGAACTAAAATTTATATTATAGTTGAAGCTACTTCTAGATTAAGAAGTCATTACTGGGGCGCCTGGGTGGCTCAGTCAGTTAAGCATCTGACTTTGGCTTAAGTCATGATCGCACAGTCTATGAGTCTGAGCCCCACATCGGGCTCCATGCTGACAGCTCAGAGCCTGGAGCCTGCTCCAGATTCTGTGTCTCCCTCTCTCTCCCGCTCATGCTCTGTCTCTCAAAAATGAATAAATGTTAAAAAAAGAAAAAAGGTCATTACTTTTGTTGTATTGGTTCCTAATTTACTAGACCTCACTCCTAGTCCCCAGTTTATTTTCTAATGAACTCTTAAAACTTTATCAACTATATCATAGAAGAAAGGGCATATGATAATAAGATACATTAATCTGAGAAAATACTTTATTAATATCAGGTATTTACTATTTGCTGTTTTCTCTCTAACAGCTTGATATATTCAGAGTAAATCTAACATAAATATTTAGATAAAATATATTTAGAAGCATTTAAGAATAGTTGGGCTTTTCATAGTGGAATTGCATTGCATTTGTAAAATAAAATAAAAATAAATGTGACACTACTATACAAAACTTGGCATTTAGCTTTGATGTGTGACCAAGAATGACGCATATGGCCTCAACTCCCATTCTCTATTTATTGTCCAACCAGGGTTACCCTTCATTTTGCATTGTTTTCCCAATACTTGCTGATACCTTTCACAGTTTCTGGTGAATCCAGAGACCTCGGTGAGCTTCTGGGATGCTTCAAAACCCTGGAGAAAGGGATGCAATGGTAGAGTGTGTTCCAGTACTCACAACACACAAAGACATGGAAAGGCCCCCATAAATGAGGTCCCTGGGATAGCTTGTGCTTATAATTTATGTTGTTGCAGAGGACTTTGGTATGAGGAAAAGGATAATGAAGGAGGAATTATTCTCCACAAAGAAGTTTAATTTAATGTTGAACATTAGGAACAATATTATATATTAGAACACAGCACAGCACCCACATGGTGACAAAACTTCAAGAATTTTGGTTTTTTTACATGTGCCAAACATCCACATAATTACCTTTTTTAACTCATTCACTCATTTGTGCTCTTCGACAAAACCAGCTGTACTGCTGATAGTTGATCCATTCATTTGACACATCAGAATAGCTTTTTTTTTCCTATGGCAGATTCAAGGTTCATTAATAGAGCCCTCTGTTAATGAACTTTGACCAAGATGTCCCATTCTTTACTGTTCTGAGTTTCTAAAGTGATTCCCAAACTATTGAATATTTTTCACAAGTTCTTTTGTACTGATTCATGCTTTCAGCCTATGTGTTATAGGTTAAAATTTATGTATATGATGGAAAAGATGACAAACTGTTTAAATCTTGGTGGCCAATAACATGCTGACTTGGGGGAGGGGGTGTTATTCCTGCATACTATCTTGAACAGTACTTGGAACAGAAAATTTTGCAATTTGTCTTTGTCATGAATATTCACTATAATTTTATATTATTTGTGTTCTTTGACAATGGATATAAAGTATATCATTATATGCTTGTAAATACATCTTCTGTGCTAGAACCCAAAATCTTCTATGATTTATCCTTATATGTTCTGAGTAGCTTCTATTTGTCAGACAGGCAGGATTCTAGTTAGAGAAGACAATAGTGAGCCACACTGGTAAGTTCCTTCCCTGCTGACTCTCATATTTTGATGTAAATACGTAAGTATGTAAAATGCTTCCAGCTTGCAATTCATTTTACAAAGGATATAAACATGATGCCAGTGATTTTAGAAAAGTGATGAGGAGACCCCACTTTCAATAGTGTAGTCAGAAACAACCTCTTTGACTATGTTGATTGTTAAATGGAGTCTTGAAAGATAAAGAAAAAATGAGCTGATCACTTGAAGAGCTGAAGAACACTTGAGACACAGGAAACAGGAAGAACAAAGATTCTGAGTGAGGAAAATGCATGGGGAATTCTAGGGACTATTTAAGGTCAGTGAAGTTAAAGCAAAGGTGGTGGGGAGGAGCATAGTACAAGATGAGGTTAGAAAATGTAAAGACAAACTGAACTAGTAAGAGAGTTCTACAGTGATGCTAGACACAGGATCAACAGAAAAATTAACTCTGTTCCAATAAATCAACAAAAACAAATGAGAAAAACATGATCAACAGCAACCAAAGCATTTTAATACCTGAGAATAAATCAAAGGCATTGAAAATTAATAAAAAAATCATGAAGGGCTTGAAAGAATGCCTAAATCAATGGAAAATATATCTATGTTCATCTATGGATGAGAATCAATATTATAATAAGTGTTCATTACCCCCTCCTCTTGTTATCTATTAACATACAATTTGCCTCGGGGCGCCTGGGTGGCTCAGTAGGTTAAGCCTCCGGCTTCAGCTCAGGTCAGATCTCACGTTCGTGGGTTCCAGCCCCGCATCAGGCACTGTGCTGACAGCTAGCTCAGAGCCTGGAGCCTGCTACCGGTTCTGTGTCTCCTCTCTCTGCCCCTCCCCCTCTAAGCTCTGTCTGTCTCTGTATCAAAAATAAAACATTTAAAAAAAATTTTTTTTAATTTAAAAAAAAATACAATTTGCCTCTCATAAATATACTAAAGGCAATATATTCGTTCTTTCAGAAGTAGTAGGTTGGATCTTCTGGAAAATACATGATGTTCTTGCACCTCACTTGTAGCAAACTTGCTCTGGAGGACAGCCCAGTTTCAACTGAGGTTTTATATTACAGAATTTGAGCAAATTCTGGATGCACCTAAATTCAACTTTGAGTGTGCAAGGCCATGTACATGATCATTTTAATCTCATTCCATAAAATGTATCAAGAAGAAGTGAGGAAATGAAAGTGAGGCAAAAATAACAAGAGTCTTTTAGAAGATTCATGTCAACTGAGCATAAAACCCCAAACAGATGTAACTAAAACTGAACAGAAGTTCTGGCAGCGATGAACTTTCCATGTTGGCCTGGGATTTGTACCTTCGCCAACAACTTCTGTTCACATTTTATCAGCAACATCAGGGACATGAATTAACTAACTAAGTAAGAGATGCATTGAAGTGAGGCAGAAAGCATATTAGATCAACAGATGGGAAACCTCGATTTTCATCCTGTCTCTGCTTTGGCTACCGTGACAACTTGGATAATTCGTTTAACACGGGGCTCTTTCATTGATGCACCTTGAAACCTGGATTAGCGATTATCTAAGATGTCGAAGCCTAACTGAGCAGAGCTGACTGCCTGAAACAGGAAGGAAGCCAGGTCTTGGTTTCAGGCTTCATCTGAAATGTGTAGAGACTTGGGGGAGTCGGTGGAGGTAAGGACGGAGTTGAATAATTGTTCTCTCCGACAACAGGTAAGGTGAACTCAAGAATGAACAGACTGTCTTCATTTTATGACTTCCATTTTCCCTCAAACAGACTCAAACCACAATGGACATCTGCTGGTCTGAAAATATTTTCTTAACGTTCATTTTTATTTCATTTAAACCATCCGGCATATTGAAATGAGTCAGTCAAGTAACTGCACGCTATGGAAGGCAGGGTGAGTAGAGGAACCCCCTTGAGCACAGTCTGAAACAATCAGCCACAGCCATCAGTGTTGACAGTAGCAGTCAGAATCCGTTGGCATGCAGTAATTAGAGATGGAGAGGCACAGTTTCAACGAACATGTTCTATTATTAGTGTATTTCAACAGCAGAGCAGCTAAGAGAACAAAGGCAATTGCTTATCTGCTTATAGCGAATTACTTGAGACAGCAGAACCCGTTTATACTCTGCACCAGGCCAGTGTTCACACCACATGCGCTGCACAAAACTGCTGTCACCAAGGTGACAGCCACCCCCACAGTGACTGCGGAGAGCGATAAACAGTGGAATGAAGACAACAAGAAAGCTTGAAAACAGCCCTCATCCACAGCCTTGACCATGATTCTCTAACCTAAACCACACTATCTGCCTAATACTGCACAGAAAAGAGTGTAAAAAGAAAGGATGATTAAAAAAAATAATCATCAGGAAGAAATATTTTTAAATAACAGTTCAAGCAACTAATGTATTTAAGATTTAAACAGGACTTATCCCATCTCATCCTCACAGAAGAATGAACAGATACTCAGAAAGATTTTAAGTGTTTGCTCAGGGTTACGACCATGATAGAGGATGTTGTTAGATGTAAAGCCTAGTGAACATTCCGGTCGCTGTGCCATTCAGCTGTGAAAGGCAGATGAGGGAACAACGTCCTAAGGAATGAAGTGTTGCTTCTTTTCTAGTCAGGACTATCTGGTAGACAAAAACATTTAGAGAAAAATGAACATCAGGGCCCAGGGATAGACATCTTTCCATTTATGGGCATTGCTACATACTGTTAAAAACAAAAACCATCAAATAGAAAACATGCTTTTTTATATTGGGAATAGAGCACCTAGGATAAACATTTTTTAAAAAAGGGTTTTTTTTAAATGTTTATTTATGTTTGAGAGACAGAGAGACAAAGCATGAACAAGGAAGGGTCAGAGAGTTGGAAAGACACAGAATTCAAAGCAGGCTCCAGGCTCTGAGCTGTCAGCACAGAGCCCGACATGGGGCCCGAACTCATGAACAGTGAGATTATGACCTGACCCAAAGTCAGACACTTAAACGACTGAGTCACCCAGGCGCCCCCTAGGATATACATTTAAATTGGAGTACCTTCTATGCATAGAATGGAGAGGAAAATTGAAAACAGAATAATTTAATTCTTAAAAGTATCTTTAGAAAAGGTACATATATGGAATATTTATTTCTCCAAGACCAAGTCCCATGCGTGAGATACTATTTGGCATAAAGTTGGTTACTGTGTGCTATGATTTCTCTATATATGTTACATGGATTGTATTTAAATTTCCTTTGGCTGATTAAAATTCTGAATTTTTAGTTTATTTTAGTTGTCGTTAACGTCTATAAAATTTTGACGCCAAAATAACAAAAGGTTACTTATTAATTCAATGAGTTTCTGAGCAACATTTTCGCCTATAACAGTATCAGGCAAGGCTCCAGTCACAACTTATGCCTGTCATTTTCTGTAATTAAAAGTACACAGTCATATTTATGCATTCTGCCTCCTAGCAGCTGCAGTTAGATTAACTGTGAACAAAGAAAACATTTTGACACAGTTAATTATATGGTAGTTCTCCTTTGCTAGCAAATACCAGCTACCTCCTCAAATGAATATAAGCACTTTTTTGTTATTTTTTATATAATAATGTAAATAGCCATGAAAAACTTCAGTTTATACTTATAAGGAGTTTTTTTTTTTTTTTAATTTGAAAGAGAGAACACATACACATAGGCAGGGTAGGAGCAGAGAGACAGTCAGAATCACAAGCAGGCTTTGCACCGTCAGCACAGAAGCCTAATGTGGGGCTTGAACCCATGAACCATGAGATCATGACCTGAGCTGAGACGAAGAGATGGAGACTTAACCGACTACACCACCCATGCACCCCTACTTTTAAGGAGTTTTAATCCTAACACTTCAGTCTAACAAACATTAAATTATCTGGTAACTTTTAATGAGGATACATGATTATCTGATTAAACAGATCTGACTCAAACGTTCTTTTGTCAGGCAAAATTTCAACCATTTTTTTCAAGCGTTCTTTTTTTAAACTTCAGATGAGGAGATGGGATTGGTCTTCACCTTTGCAATGCAATAGACATCACAAAAAAATGTCTATATCCCTTGTCCTGTATATAAGGGCCATGCTGCTTCTTAGGAATTCCCACCAGGCAAATCATGTCCTTACTGGAAGTGTTTTCTTAATAATGGGAACTAAAATTGCCCAGCAAGAAATGGGCTGCTCCTAGGGAGAGAAAGGACGTTTGCAGCTGAGTCATCACCCTATGATAGTACATAAACATGGAGATCAGTGGGAGAGGGAGGGCATAGTTATAGTTTATTATATGAAACCCAAAAAGACCTGTGAGTAAGGATGAGAAAGCTTGTATCTGGTCACTACCTTCAGTCGCTGGTAAGAAAAGAGTGCTGGGTTGCTAGGGATTTACCCAAGGGACACAGAAGTGCTGATGCATAGGAGCACATGTACCCCAATGTTCATAGCAGCACTGTCAACAATAGCCAAATCATGGAAAAAGCCTAAATGTCCATCACCTGATGAGTGGATCAAGAAGATGTGGTATATAGACACAATGGAGTACTACATGGCAATGAGAAAGAATGAAATCTGGCCATTTGTAGGAAAGTGGATGGACCTCGAGGGTGTCATGCTAAGTGAAATAAGTCAGGCAAAGAAGGACAGATACCATATGTTTGCACTCATAGGTCTAACAGGAGAACAGGAGAAACCTAATGGAGAACCAGGGCGAGTGGAGGATGGAGAGAGAGTTGGGGAGAGAGAGGGATGCAAAACTTGAGAGACTATTGAATACTGAAAATGAACTGAGGGTTGAAGGGGGAGGGGGAGGGGGGGAAAAGAGGTGGTGGTGATGGAGGAGGGCACTTGTGGGGAAGAGCACTAGGTGTTGTATGGAAACCAATTTGACAATAAACTATTTAAAAAAAAAAAGAGTGCTGGGGGTAAAGTCATGAGACTGTGGAATGACACTCAGCCTGACCTGCAAGAGGTGCATCTCAGATGGCAGCACTGGAAGAAGACAGAGGGAAATGTCACTCAACATGAGTCACAGTTGCCTTGATTTCTAAATTCATTGTAATCTGTATGCTTCTCTCTTTCTTTCTCTTCCCCTTCAACCTCCCTCTCTTACATTCCTTTACTGCTAAGACTTTCAAAAATAATATAGTTGAGTAGATCAGTATAGACTCAAGGGAAATTTATTGAGGAAAAATATGCAGAATGGTAAGGGATGGCTGTGCTTGTAGCTACACGCATAGAGGGTTTTGGTCTTTAGAGATCCTTTTATATAAAGCTCCATTAAAAGAGACAAAAATGTAACTGAAATTTACTTAGCATATATGAGAATGGGCTTTGAAGTCCACCCTACTTGCTTGGTGATTTCGTATTTCTGAGGATTGTTTTCCTTGCTTGCAAAATAGGAGTCACTTTATGTGTGTGCTGCTGTTGTGAGTATTCAGTAAGACAATGTATGCAAGGTGCTTGTTATAGCACACATCAATCTCTCTTTAAATGGTCCCTCTTATTATTACTCAGTAATATATGCACACTTTAAAATGGAAGAGAAACATAGGAGCGCCTGGGTCGGTTGAGCGTCCAACTTCAGCTCAGGTCATGATCTCGCGGTTCGTGGGTTTGAGCCCCAAGTCAGGCTCTGTGCTGGCAGCTCAGAGCCTGGAGCCTGCTTCAGATTCTGTGTCTTCCTCTCTCTCTCTGCCCCTCCTAGGTTCACACTCTGTCTCTCTCACACACACACAAAAAAAACATTGGGGCCTGGGTGGCTCAGTCGGTTATGCGTCCGACTTCGGCTCAGGTCATGATCTCACAGTTCGTGGGTTCGAACCTTGCATCTGGCTCTGTGCTGACAGCTAGCTCAGAGCCTGAAGCCTGTCTTCAGATTCTGTGTCTCCCTCTCTCTCTGACCCTTCCTTGTTCATGCTGTCTCTCTCTCTAAAATAAATAAAAACAGTAAAAAAAAAAACATGAAACAATACAATGGAAGAGAAACATAATGTAAATACGAATTACATAAAATGACAGACGTAAGTGGCAACTGGAGTGTTGCCTGATATTGTTACCCCTCCAGTTAAAATGAATGCTTGCAATTCTCTTAGATGAGTGAGACTACTTGAACTTTAACATTTTCCAGCTTTATGCTGTGTGTTTGTATGTGTGTGTGATGAAACAGACTTCTGTGTCTAATGGAAATTGTAACCTGCATATGAATGAGAGTATTAAGATAAGTGTCTGGAAAATATGTTATTATATATGAGAAAACACACCTGGTAATGATGCCAGAAATCAGACCATGCTGAAAGCAAAAAATTTCTTCAATAATCAAATCTCTTAGGAAGTAGATAATATATATTTATTCCTAACACATACTTCTGGATGACTGATGAAAATCTATTGCACAGAGAAACTATTAAGATTTCTGTGTGGATTCATTGCTGTGCTAAATGAAGGTAACTAAACCTGTTTATGTAAGCTCTTTTTCCAATGCATGTATTTCAAGGCTGAGTCACATTTCCTCTGTCTCTGGGACAATTTGAGCGGTACAGCTTCACAATGGCAGAAGACATCCCATTCCCTCTGGGTTTTCACACTTTGGAAGATCCCATCCTCTATGCCTCCATCCCTGGTGTTCACTCTTCTGAAAATAGTGGCTTCTGTAGCTACCAACCATGAACAGTTCCTTTCTCTAAAAATGGCGCTCAACTAATTTGCAGAGAGCTGAACTAGCGTTGGTAGCTGGTCAAGTGGAAGGAGCCCTGTAACACACTCTTTCTGTTGCCAAGTCCATTACTGGGGCTACATGCTGGGCTCAGTCTCCATCAGGTGCCACATTGGGCAAGAGCCAAGAGCCACGACTATGAGATACCGCCTCAAAGCATATCCACAAGGTTTCCTCTTCCCTATAGAGAAGAGACATGAAATGTGCTCTGCGTCTTATATAGTGTGCAGAGTATCCATAGTAATTTGCAAATGACATATTTCCCCTGAGGTTATTTAGGAAAGTTTCAGTATGTGTAGACCTGTTGAAATATGAGGGTTTCAATGGGGTAGAAAAGGTATATTTTAGGGGAGATCATCTCTAAGGTGAACAGGTTTTTTTTGTGTTAAATCTTTATAGGCTACATGTTACGGAGACTGGACTCAAACCAGTTTAAGAATAAAAGGGACTTATTTTCTTTCATATTGGGGAAATGCAGTCAGGCATGATGGGGTCCGGGTACTTAAGTTATGCAAAAACATAAACAAAATATTAATTTTAACAAAATTTTAACAAAATTACAATAAACAGGAATATTTTTTCTTTAATGTTTTTACTTTCCTGTTAGCTTCATTATTTATCATGTTTTCTCCAGATGGTAGAAAACTGTCCACAGAGAGCTAAAATTTTTATGTACTTTCATTTCCTAATCTTAAGAATCTCAGTTTATCTGTGCTCCCATAATCTTTGAAGTTGCATACACTGATTATCGTTCTTTGGTTTATATGCCTACCTCTGGACCAATATTTCTGTCCAAAAGAATTGGATACTCTGACTCCCTAGTTTGACATATAACCATATAATTCTGCTCCTCATCAGAATTGCTTGGACTAGAGAAGGAACAATTTCTATAAGGACATAAGGGACAGATTTCAAACCTTTATTGAAACATGTCATTTGTAAATTAAATTTGGGACTTGGGAATTTTTTTTATATGTTCAAAAGCTGTTTCAAGACATCTTTTGTCTTTATTTCCAGGATGACTGTGAAGCCAAACCATTAGTCTAGTACCCTGAAGACTATGGCACTTCCACGAAATGATTTTTGTCAAGTTTTTGAATCCAAAATCTTGAGGGTCTCAGTGTCTCAAGTCCCTCCGACAGTGTATTCTGTGCAAGGAACCATTGTGGCTGGTAGTTTCTCTGATCTCCATTTTGTATTTCAAGGCTAAGATAATGCAGAAGAAAGAAAAAAGAAATCAAGAACTCTTCCCAAAGAGCTCACATGCTAAGAGATCCAGTTCTGAAGTTGTCACAGTGAGCAAAAGAATGCCAAGCCTTGCAGCTCAGCGGGCCAAGTTCTGTTCCAGCCACATGTCTGTAGCCTCCCCGGATATCAATGGGAGGTGTGTGTGTGTGTGTGTGAACTGAGCACAGAAGCTGGCTGTGTATAAAGAGCTCTGCAATGGTGAAAACCTCTTCTTGTGCGTCTGGTACAACAGAGGCAGTCTTTTGCAGTTAGTGCCTGCTGCCCCCTCTAATAAGTAACCAGGCAGTTTCAAGAAATTCCATACCAGAATATCTGATGGCAATTCTTTCATTTAAAAGATTTTGATCAGAAAACAGGGAGCAGGATTTGTCTTGAATTCCTCTCCCTTTTCCCTAGCATACTCAAGCCAGATTTAATGATTCTTTGCAAAACTGGCCTTCACTATTCCTTTGGCTGAGCTGTCAATCTGCTAATTGATTGACACGCAGCTAACTGGCAGGTAGAGTGAAAGTCGATATGTTCATTAGGAGATTAAAAAGTTATCTAAAGCAAAGTGCTTACTTTCACCCTCGCTGCCAAGGCATAAAGAGTCAGAGCTGCATGGCATAGAGGGGCTTTCATGGGAGCGGGGCTCTGACCCCACAAGCAGGACGCATGGGTGGGATCCCCGGACCGCTGGTCATCTGCCGCTCTTCCATCAGCCTCAGCCTGACAGCGATCACACTGCTGTGAGGCTGAGCCAACTCCCAGCCTCAGGTAAGGATTTCTTTCAGAAAAGAATTAAAGGTAGACTTGTACTTTGCCCATTAGAGTCTGGCTGGCCCAGTCGGTAGAGTATACGGCTCTTACAGAGTTAAAGATAGACTTGTCCCTGTCCATTAGAAATAGGAGATTTCTCCAAGATTTTTATATGAAATGTTCTAGTCTATGAAAGTTATCGATAGGTGGATAATTTTCAAATGCCATCTTCAGCCCATGCCCTAGTTCTAAACTCCAAGCTTGTATCTAACTGGCTTCTGGAAATCTCTCGATGTCTTGTTCACATGTTAAATTCAGCCAAAATTTAACTTCTGTTTCACTTCACCCCATCCCAGAACACTTCTACCATGGCCTCTACCTTAGTTAACAGTGATATCTTTAATAATTCAAGACAGAAAACTGGTAGTTGCCCTAACTTCTCTCTTTCTTGTCACTGTAACTAATCAAAGCTTAGTTGATCTTACCTATTAAATTTCTCCCTATCCTCTCATTTTGGTCCCCTGCTCCTTCCATGAAAAGTGAATTAGAGTGAAAGTTTTAACTCCATTCATACAGAGTTTGAATCTCATTAGTTTTACCTCTTTGAAGGGGAGGACACATCTTTTTGGAGGGGGACACATCTTCATCTGTGAAATGGAGATAATATCTAATTCAAAGGGCTGATTAATAAAGATTAAATTAGATTTTATATGTAAAATGTTGGTATAGTTGCTGGCATATAATAAAGCTCTGGATATTGGTAGCTACTATGAAGCAAACACTTCATTCTTTCTTGTTAAGAATTTTGTAGCCAACTCTCTGCATACAATCTTGCCTCTTCTCTAGTCTATACTTTCTAAAATGCAAATCCTTCCACATTACGTATCCAAAAAATATTCTGTATGGTAAAAACGTCCCTGTGACACTTACCCATCTATTACTCCCCTCATACTGCACCATTTCTAGTCCAACATTTTACCATCTGGTGTTCCATATTTTAGCCATCCATCTAATTGGAAAACTAGTATTTATCACTTAAAAACCCATCTTAAAATTGCCTCGTCTCTGAAACTTCCCCTGATCCCACTCCAAATAAAGGTGACTCCTTCCTAAACTCTACCACTATTTTAGAAGTATAAAACTTGCATATTTCTATTATACGTTTAATTTCAGTGTCTTGGCATTATTGTTGCATATATCAGTTTTCCTGACCAAATTGTTCTTCAAGAATGTCTTGAAGAAGTGACCATAATTAAGGCCATATTGTTCTCTCCCAAGAGTTTAGTCCAATGCTGTATTTCTTTTCTATTACTGCCATAGCAAATTTTACAAATAAAGCAACATAAAACAACACAAATTTATTGCAGTACAGTCCTATAAGTAAGAAATCTTGTATGGATCTCACTGGACTAAAATCAAGGTTGTTGGCAAGTTTTCCTTTACGAAGGCTCGAAGAGAGAATCTTTTTGCCCATTCAGGTTGTTGGCAGAATTCAGTTCTTTGCCCCCATAGGACTGAGGTTTCACTTCCTTGTTGGTTGTCAGCTGAAGACCGTTTGCAGATTCTAGAGACTGCATACCCTGGTTCGCCCTCCTTCCTTAAATCTTCAACGCTGAGTCTCTCTGGGTCCGTCCTGACCTATTTTTCTACTTTCTGCTCCTTTTAAGGACTCATGTGATTAGATTAAGCCCAGTTGGAAATTCCAGGATCCTCTCAGTCTTGTGAGGTCTTGAATCTTAACCACACCTGCGCACCTCCTTTGTCCTACTAGGTAACCTATTTATGGGTTCCATGGTTAGGGTATATAGACATCTCTGGGAGACCATTGTTCTTCCTCTCAAAAGGGCCTAGTATATTTTAATTGATCAATAAATAGTGCTTCTCAAATGACAAATAAATGTAGGAAGATGACTATATATATATGTATATATATATATGTCTTTTGATTATATTCCTGATTTTTATCAGGCCATAGATAAGTTAAACAATTTGATATTCTTAGCTGATTGAATTGCCATAATTTTTATTAGAATACTAGATATTATGTTTTCTAGATCTTTGCTTTTCTTTTCCTTTTAATTTTCTTAATATTTATTTATTACTGAGACAGAGAGAAACAGCATGAGTGGGGAATAGGCAGAGAGAGGGGGAGATGCAGAATTTGAAGCAGGCTCCAGGCTCTGAGCTGTCAGTACAGAGCCCAAAGCGGGGCTTAAAGCCACAGACAGGGAGATCATGACCTGAGGTCAGATGCTTAACCAACTGAGCCACCCAGGAGGCCGTATGTCTTTGCTTTCCATGGGACCATGGACCATGGCAAATGAATTATACCCATCAGATCAAATGAATCTTCCTATAATCTCTGATTTATTACAAATCATAAACAGTATTACTAAGGCTATTCAAGAGCCCTCACAAGACTCTTATCCTTTTTGTGATTACTTACAGAAAATTTTGTCATTTACATAAATTTAATATGAGTGCATACATTTATCCTAAAAGTATTTGAGTGTCGAGATTGCCAATCTTTATGAAAGGTAAAGAACGGTGAACAAAATATGGTCCCTACTATACAAGGCTTACAAAGTAATTGGGAGACAGATAATTAAAAACTAATTACATGTCTAGGATGAGCAGATAAGGAAAGAACATTTTTGGAATATAAAAGTAGTAAAGACATGGTAATTACAGTGGAATTAAAATATTTAGTAAGACATGCTCTAAGACACTCTCTTTCCTCAAGAACTTGATATTACAGTCTGGTAAGGAATATAAAAGCATGGACATACACTGCCACTATGGTGCAACTAAACCAATAGTAGACATGTCTTCATGTTACAGTGATGCATTAAGGAAGAAGGAGTCCACCACATTTGGAACATGTCTGGAATGATTTCAAAGAAGTGAAGATTTTAAGTTGTGTCTTGAGGAAAAAAAACAAGAACTTTTCCAGATGGACATGGAGGGATAGAGTGGAGGTCTAGGGGGAAGGGAAAAACTTAGGCTCTTCTCCTCGTTTAGAGGAGAGAAAGTCAGGAATGGATTTGTGGATAAAGGATCATCATCCCTAAGACCCAGAGGATGAGTATGCTAGTTGGGTTAAGGGAATAGTGTAAGAGAAAGGAATTTCCCAGGCAGAGAGAACGGCACACACAAAGGACAGGAGGATGGTGAGAATGAGTGTCAAATATGAAGAACTGAGAAAAGTTCACAAGGACCACAGACTAAAAAGTGAGAAATGAGAAGGAATGATACTAAAGTAGTTACAAACCAGATCAAGAAGGGACTTTAAGCCCAAGAAAGACTGTAGATTGTATCCAAAGAACCATGGAAAGCCATTTATGCATTTTAAACAGAAGAGTGAAATGAGACTTTCATCTTGCCCGATTCCATTACCTCTGACTGAATTAGTTGGTAGTACTCCCATCTCATGCGGAAACTAATCTATTAAGAGATTCCTCTGTCATCGATTATCTCATTTCTTTTTTTCTCCACAACAAATTGAACATGTAGGATTCCTGGGAAAGATGGGCTGATGTTCTTCTAGTCTACAAAATCACACATAAGGGGAGCATTAAACTCGTTTGGGATCAATATCAAATTGGGTTGAGCAAAGGCTGTTCCCTCGAGCTATTCCTGTCTCTGGCAAGATGTAGACAATTTCCCATGGCTCTGCATCTGAGAAAAAGAGAAAAAAAACCCGCCACACATAAAAAGTATGGGAATATGCTGCTGTCATAGCCAAGCTGGGGATGGGAGACAAATTAACACATAAGATAGAATTTTGAAAACTTAAGTAAAAAGGGGATTTGAAATAAAGTTCCTGGAGGGGAAGTTCTAATGTGATATGGTTTGTGCTTATAATGGTGGCACATTCATGGCGGTCAACGACTGCTAACTGAGAAGAATAGCTGGGCAGGCACTTAGGCTTCCTCTTAAAAACCCAGACCTGAGGATATGGGCAGTTTCTTTCTTTGTCAGGGAATACAGAGGCACTAAAGCCTAAACACCAAGAAAGAGAAAAGAGAGCAAAATACTGGAAGCTAAAATTGAATATGTTAAAAGAAAGATGTTCAAGGTACCAGAGAAAGAAGACCTATCATAGTCGTAAACATTTCTGATTCACACTTATTCTTTAATACTAAATGGCTGGAAGAATTTATAAAATTTATGAGAAGGGTTCCAAGGAGAAAAGTAGGGGAGGGATGGGGAGAAATTGAGGTCAAATATGATCTCTATGTCGGCGGGGGGGCCTTTCCATGTCTTGTCCTTCATGACTTCTCCAGTGCCTCCTTGATATTTGTAAAGACAAAAGGGAGGCAGAAAGGCCATGAAAGCCTAGTCACAGGCAGTAACTTCTAAACATAAAGTTATTCTACAAAATAACCAACACAGGCAATTAAATTTCTTGCTACAAAATATAAACAGGCTGCACTCTAGATTCAAGAAGATATTATCCTGCTCACAGAACCCAAAATTGTGTAGTTATTTTCTGATGCTTTAATGTATATTTTTCAATGATTTATACAAGAGAAAAGAAGAGGAAGAAAGAAAAAGGCTCTCTCTATATAAAGTGTAAATAATAAATGTGTAGACCAGGGAGTAGAGAGGGAAAGATGAGGTAAGAGGAGAAATTATAGAAAGAGAGGCTAATAGGAGGACGGTGAGTGTATACAGTTGAATCAATCAATTCTTCTGTGTCCTACAACACTTTAGCACTAACGGGAATCATATCTAATCTCAATCCTAGAAATGAGGCGGACAATGGTGAACTGGTGCTCAATGTTATGAGCTGTGGAACTCTTCCTGAGTGGAAACACTGTATCAAAGCATTCCCCAATTTAACATGGAAGCTGGTGCCACTGAAGTGAGAGGTTGGTATGCTGGGCCATCTGGCGAGATGCAACTTGTCAATCCCCCAGATGGTTTGTGAAAAGAGGGAGACTTGGTATTGAACTGAGCTCAGCATATTAAAAGAGCCATGAAATCACAATCTTAAGACCCATTTTTTTCCACATAGTATTTTGAAAGCTTCATTAAGGAAATCCTACATGAATTTTTTCTGACAGGTTATATATGGGAGTTTTAATTTATAATATGAAACCATTTCAATAATATTTATATTTGCTTCTAAAAGGAAGAAGTTGCTATTATTTTCATTGATTTATTTGCACCTATCCAAGGTTTATAAGACTTCTGTGAAAGGAAGTCTAGTAGACTTTGGCTGTATTGAATTATTCCTTTGGACAAGCATGCTCTAAAAAAAAAATCTGTGATGTTTGTGGAATACTTGAAGATGATCTAGATTTTTTATTAAAATTTCCAAAGAAATGTGGTTTAGAACCATTTGGGTTATGCTCACTAATGGTTCTAAAAATGATGTAACCAGCAAGCATCATATTTGTAGTAAAACATATTTCTCATGTCCATAACTCTGGGATTTTTTAAACGTTAACAATAATTAAAAGTGGGAACTTTGGAATGGTGTTAATTTATTTATTCTTTTCCAAAAAATAAAGCTTCGCTTTCAAACTTTATTTATTTTATTCTATTTTAGTTAGAACATAATAATGATTCTATAGACTCATATAAAATTCCCCTTCAGTTTAGGATATGTTCATGTAGACAGTAAAGCACGACCTGAGCCATGAATTCATGTAAAATGGCTACTTACATGGGACATTTAATGTAAAATATGAATATGTTTGAGATAAATAGAGCTTTTAATAATATGTAATATCTCAACCACTGAGGAATTGATAAATAACTACCTGGGGCATAGTGTTGAATATAAATTGAGTTTTGACACTATTTTTACATTCAATTAAGATGCCATTTTTAAAAATAAAGACCATAAGATAGGATGTATTTAACACAAGCTTCCTGTTTTCTTTGGAGTTAGGTTGTCTTCATATTTATTATTTACTTATTGTTTTACATGCTATGAAGCATTTGATTATTTCACTGTCCATCAGTTTATATGACTTGACTAGAAAGTAGACAATGAAAATGAGCGGTAGTTCAAATAAGTTAAGTAATTTTTGCTACCTTTAATGTTATAGGAAGGGGGATAGCACAGAGCTCAGCTTCTGTCTGAATGGAATTCACACATGCTTAATTAGTGGGACAAGAATTCCAGAGATCAAAGATGAGTAGTGATCATCTACATACTGAACGAACAGAATGCTTGACAGTATTGCATGTAGAAAGTTAGGTTAAAAAAAAACACCTTTTTTAGAGGTGCCTTGGTGGCTCAGTTGGTTAAGCATCTGACTCTTGGTTTTGGCTCAGGTAATGATCCCATCGTTTGTGAGATCAAGCCCCGCATCAGGCTCTGCATCGACAGCACAGAGGCTGCTTGGGATTCTCTCTCTCCCTCTGTCTCTGACACTCTCCATCCCCCTCTCACTCACATTCTCTCTCTTTGTCCCTCTCTCTCAAAATAAATAAATAAACTCAAAAACTTTTATTGGAATGATTTATCAGGCAGAGCTGACAAGAACATATTTTGCCATTAGTTATACATATTTAGTAAACTTTATACATTAATCATACCAGTTGCCTATCAAGTAACTGTGAATAAAGTGACTCAAAATTAACTTGGGTAGGGCATATTTTATTTTTTAAAAAGAAAAAATATATATGACAGTATTAAAAACAGCCCTCCATGACACACACTATATTCATGGGCAGATACACATAAATGTGAAGAAAAGAAAACATCTTTGTACCAGAGCAAATGAAACAGAAGATACAATCATTTAAATAAGATTATATTTACTTATTTATTTATTGTTTTTATTTTTAGAGAGAGACAGGGAGCTCAAGAGTGGGGGAGGAGCAAAGAGAGAGAGAGAAAAAGAAAATCTTTTTTTTTTTTAATGTTTATTTATTTTTCAGAGCTGGAGAGAGACAGAGCACGAGCGGGGAGGGGCACAGAGGGAGAGAGACACAGAATCTGAAGCAGGCTCCAGGCTCTGAGCTGTCCGCACAGAGCCCGACACAGGGCTCAAACCAACGATCAGTGAGATCATGACCTGAGCCAAAGTTGGGCACTTAACCGACTGAGCCACCCAGGCGCCCTGAGATAGTGAAAATCATAAGCAGGCTCCACACTCAGCTCAATGCAGAGCTTGATCCCATAACCCTGGGATGAGGACTTGAGCCAAAATCAAGACAGATGCTCAAACGACTGAGCCACCCAGGCACCCAAATATCATATATTTAAATTGTGTCTTACAACTTACAAAGTCTTTTCAGAGATTATCTCACTTAGATTTCACTGTAATCCTGTGAGGCAGAATTTTCACTTTTACAGATGGGTAAAGTGAGTAAGTGATTGTGGACAAGTAATCTTTCTTCCATGCTGCCTTGTTTCATTATGATAACCCTAAAATAATTTTTGATCAGCTACTTGGCTTTCTCCAACTTGAGATACCCATTATATTTTATTGAAAATCTATTAAAAACTTGGAAAATATGCTCATTCAAAAACTCCCCGCCATCATTTTGCTTCAAAGTGATAGAAATCTATCAAGGCAGGACACCTTTAATAATAGTACAGCACATTTTGTCATGAGCAGCCTGTTCCCTCAAAAATTATCATAAAACAGATTGAGAGCTAAATATGAAATGCTGAGCTCTCCAGTTAAAGCACAGACCTCATTTCATTCAGATCAACTCAAACAGATGAGACAGAAGAAATGGCTGAACAACTCTTCTGGTGTTTTTCAGTCTTGGTAGCACACTTCCCAGCTCAAGGTTGAGATAATTTATGTGGGGCTGGGGTGGCATAGTGTGCCTGGCAAATAATTTCTCAGCAGGACATATTCTAAAGCATTAATAGCTATATTCTCGGGGCCTTCCTTCTATACAAGCATCACCATTTTTACGACTTTCATATACAGAGCTTAGTATCTCCTAACCCAGCAGAAAAATTTTTAAAAGCAAAAATAACACACCCTTAGGCAAATGAAGTAAGCTCTTTAAAATTATGTTAACAATTCCTGTCGTTCTCCCACATCTTTTGTCAAGATACTCCAGTAAATTAAATAAAAAGAGAAAAACAAACAAAACTCTTATCTTCAGGTATGCTTTTTCTTTACAAAACCAATTTCACAGAACAGTCAGATGTGTAATAATGGGTGTCTTGGGGATGTAATTTTTTATGCAACTTGACATGCAAGTCATGAGTAATTAATTATGTCTTCTATTTACACTTTGTCAGATAAGAGTATTAAACAGAAGAGCTGAGAGGAACACAGAGCGCCACCATTAATCTGTTTAATTTGCAAATCTAATGCAATCAAAAGGAAGACATTAGTGTTAAAATTGTTTTTGTCCAGGTGGCATCTTTCATGGAGGAAAAGGCCTGTCTGAGGTGTAAATGCTGCACGCAGCCAGCAAGCCACAAAATGCCAAGCAGGCTTCCAAAGCCAGGGCAAAAACCTTCCTGGGCGCCTTTATCATTGATTCTAAATGCTCTATACAAAAATTAGACATATGAGCTCTCTACATCAACACTGCATTATATTCAGCTCTGTGCAATTATCTAACAAAGGGGCTGAAGCCCCCAATACATTAAACTGAAGGTCGAGCATGTGACCAACAGACTGACTGACAAAAAGGAGAAACTGCAAGAAAGATTTTGGATGAGCAGGAATCACCTGTCTCTGGGAATAACCTGTAGCCCCTTTCTTTCCGGACGGCAGCCCCCACCAATGACTTAAAAGCCGATTCAGTCTCCTGTGTCTCAAAATATTTCTATCTTAAAATTTATTTATTTATTTAATTTTTAACATTTTATTTATTTTTGAGAGAGCACCAGCAGGGGAGGGTCAGAGAGAGAGGGAGACAGAATCCGAAGTAGGTTCCAGGCTCTGAGCTGTCAGCACAGAGCCCAACACGGGACTGGAACCCATGAACCTTGAGATCATGACCTGAGCTGAAGCAGGATGCTCACCCAACTGAGCCACCCAGGCGCCAGAATATTTCTGTCTTAAGAGGAAGAGGCAGAAGACATAAGTTAGTGAATGAGGAAATAGAAGCAATGTGACAGCTTTCACACGGAACGGTATGATACAGCGTTCAGATTCTACGGCTTCATTCCTAACTCCTTCAATACTTCTGCGAAATTCAGTTTACTCATTATGAACATGGTGATGCTGATTACAGGACTATAGTAGGATGAAATGAGGTGATGTATGCAAAGTCCCTGGGCCAGTCAGCAGCCCCTCAATAAATGACAGTGATCATCAGGACCACCACCATCATTTTCAGTAAGACAGTGGGCTTTGGGAGAACTTATCTTTTCACTTCTGCCAGAAATACTTGTACTGGTTGTTTTCTTTTCGATATATCTTATAAACAAAGGTGGCACCACTGGTAGGACCCTAATTTCTGAGTTGGTAGGATGTTTATGTGTATAACAGGTTCAGATTTGCTATTTAGTTTTGTCTAGCAGAATTTCATTTTTACTTGTTTTAAATAAAGGATGGAACGGCAGAAGAAATTCTACAAGCATGACAGAATACGTATGTGAATTATAACTTTATAATAAACATGACAATTTTTAGTACCATGCAGAGGATCTCGTTCTGAAAGTGTGAAACTAACTAAAGGAAAATCTCATTCAAAATGGAGGTCCTGGGGGGTGCCTGGGTGCCTCATTTGGTTAAGTGTCCAACTCTTGATTTCAGTTCAGGTCATGATCTCACAGTTCATGGGTCTGAGCCCCACATCTGGCTGTGCATTGATAGCAGAGCCTGCTTCAGGTTCTCTCACTCCTTCTCTCTCTGTCCCTCCCCTTCTTGTGCATGTTCTTTCTTCCTCCCTCACTCTCTTTTTCTCTCTCTCCCTCCTCTCTCTGTCAAAATAAATAAAATTTTTAAAAAACTTAAAACCTGGAGGTCCTGGAGGGGAAGAATCACTGATGTATGTACCACTGCTTGTGGCTTACCATATATATATCTTGATTAGAAGAAGGTTACTTGACTACCACAAGCAGGAGGAAGATTTTCTCCTTGCCCAGCAACAACCCAGCCAATGAGAACCACCACAATTCAGCCAATGGGAAGTCGCCACAACCCCAAACTCTTACTCCCCTTCTATAGACTTTTGTTTCAAATAGCCTTCCCAAATTCTTTTCTCTTCTATAAAAGAATACTTCTCTCCTTTGTTCTCTGGACTTGCCTATGGTATGGCATAGTTTGCAAGTCTCAAATTGCAATTCCTCTGCTATTCCTGAATAAACTCATTTTGTTGGTATACTAACTGGCTATTGTATTTTGAAGGTTGACAAAAGTATCTGACAGTTACAACTTGTGTCTGAAAAAATCCACTTATTTTGCATTTATCTGTAAGAATGCATACAGATTAATGCATAAACAACATGATCCAGGGGAGTTTAAGTCTAGGGACTAATTTACTGAACTACCCAACCAACAGAGGATTATTTTATCTAATTAAGACAGAGTGCATGTATTTAGAATTAAGCATTTGCATTTACCAGCAAATTCAGAATTATAAAAGCAATTAAAGCTAAAATGAGGTTTGATCATTTTTTTCCCCTGCACACCACTGCTGAGCTAAAGCTCATTTTAATGTTTGCCTTTGTAACACTATTGTTCAAAAGGTTATGAATAAGAAGCTCCTGGCTGGGAAAAACCACCTTTTCCACCTCATTTCCAGCCACTCAACCCCCTTAGGACCTGAATCCATCCACCCTGTTTTACGCAAGCCTTCTAAACAGAGTCTACATTTTCCCACATTCCTACTTTTGTTCCTATTTCTACAACCTGAAATGTTTTCCTTAACCTAGTCTATCTATGACTCTATCAGACTAGATTCAGATTAAAATCTGTCTTCATTCATGAACCTAGTGCTCCTTCAAGCCTAAGTGCTCTCTCCCTTATCCAAAGGTAAGGGCACTTTGCTGCATATAAGTTTTCCGTCTTACTCATTTGCAAATAAATGTATTACTACTTCAGGAATCTTACAGTGGCAAGTCATATATTGCCTTGTAACTTACGATATGTTTATATTATTTCCTTTTATATTACAGACTTCCTGAGGGCATAACTTTGTCCTATGCTCTTGGAGATGATGAACACAGCACCTTTTTACATGTCCATTTAATATATGTTTGATGATTGACTTGTTGAAATAGTTAAATACATATTTACCTTCATATACCCTCCATTCATCTCCCCTATTTTACTCAAGCCTTCTAAATGTGTCTTATACTTTTTATTTCATTCTAATTTATTTATAGGATTTCCCAATATGTTACTAAATAACTCCCCCCAAAAGGAAGAATGATATCACTTGATTAATCAATAAAGTATTTTGTCCTTACCTCCCACAATAGTAATTTCTGTTACTCCATTTTTAACTGTTTTCTGAAGAGTCATTAAATTGTTGTCTTTAACACCGATGTTATCAGAATTATGAAAGGACCAATAACTTTTGGTCCTTTCCAGAACTCAGCATATAAATCTACATAAGAATGTAGTTCAATACCCAACCTTCCTCATAAGGCACTTGAATTGTGGTTAATGGTGCTGTATTGAGGTCCTTCTGTAATTTCCTGATTTTCTGTTTCCACATTTGCTTAGGTATCTTTACCTTCCCTGCAAGTATAATTATTTTCTTTCTGAGGCAGTCCTCAAAAGAAAGAGGCTCTATCTGTCAACTGGTCAGTTAAAATACTTAACAGAATGCCAGGCACAATAAAAATAAATAAATAAATAAATATTAAATGCTTAATAAGGCTGTTTAACCTTTTCCTTTGAGAAAATTACAGATTTATAGAAGGTTTCAAAGAAATGTACACAAAGGTCTCATGCACCCTTCACCCTGCCTCCTCCAATGTTGACATCTTGCATATCCAAATAAGAAAATATCCAAAACAAGAAAATATCTAAGCTATAAAACTGACATTGGTACAATCCATAGAATTTATTCAGATTTCACCAGTAATTATGTGCTCATTAGTGCCTGCATATATGCAGACCTATACACTTTTCCCACATGTATACGTTCATGTAACTACCACCACGATTAAGATATACAACTCTTCCATTATCACAGGGCTCCCTCAGGCTACCTCTTGATAGCCATCTCTACGTCCTCCCCTCGCCACCCAATCTTTAACCCTCAGCAGCCATGGGCTTGTTCTCGTCTCCATAACTTTTGTTATTTCAAGGATATATATAAACGGAATCTTGAAATATGCAACCTTTTGAGATTGGCATTTTTCACTGAGCATAATTTTCCCCAGGTTCATTCAAGTTGCTGTGAGTGGGATTGCGTGGTATGGGAATACCACAGCACCTTGAACCATTCACTGACTGAAATTTTGGTTATTTTCAGTGTTTGCTAGTACAAACAAAGCTGCTGTACACACTCCTCCACAGGCTCCAGGTTTGGATGAAGATAATTACAGTTCCTCGTATATGGCTAAGTCAGCCTGCTCAAACCATAGTTTTTCAGAGATGGGTGACATGGGTGAGGAGCTTCTGAGTACGTTCCGCATCAGACATTTTTGTTAGTATATTCGGGAAGGAGTAACCATCTGTCCCAGTTCTCCCAGAACAGGCCGATTTATGTCTGCTATCCTGACATAATGATCCCTTCACTCTCGGAAATGCCCCGGTTAGTATGATAAATTATATAATCACTCTGATTCAGATTACTTAAAGATTCCAAGCATTGCTATTATGCCTGCTTGGCTATGATGAAATTGTGTCGGAGTAGATGGCTGTTTTTGTAATCTTTCTGAGTACCTCTGGAGGGACTCTCTGGAATCTGAGAAATGAGATAGTCTTCTCGCAATGAATGATAGTCTTGCTGAAGTCTTTACTGTTCCTCCCTCCTCCTTTTCAGTTAGAAAATGTCACTCATATGTGGAATTTAAGAAATGAAACAAGCAAGCAAAGGGAAGAAAATAAGAGAGAAACAGAATGAGAGACAAAGCAAAAAACGGACTCTTTAGGGAGAACCAACTGATGGTTACTGGAGGGAATGGGAGATGGGGGATGGGTGAAATAGATGATGGGGATTAAGGAAGGCATTTATCATGAAGAGCACAGGGGGATGGAGGAAAATCATTATATAGCACACCTGAAACTAATATTACACTGTATGTTAACTAACTGGAATTTGAATAAAAACTTTTTAAAAAGAAAGAATATGCATATTTCTAAAAGTGTCTTCTTGAGTCAGTTTTATGGTTGGGAACAGCTCCTAAGTTCATGTCTTACCTCTGTGTGTCTAAGCTCTTGCCATGGCTCCACAATTGAGAGGTAAGGACTCTTCCCCAGCACTGCCAGTTTGAAAATACTTGCAGAGAGAGAGTCTGATAGGTTTGGCTTAGATCGAGGCCAAGCTCAAAGATGATGCGAGGTGAGGTGCACTTCCTGAATAAGCTTATCTTAGGGCAGGTATTCACCCCTTTGACTGATCACTGTGTCCAGGGCATCGAGGCCAAGGAGGAGGGTAGCAACACCTTTCAGAACATATGGATCAGAGAGAAGGAAGTTTCCTCTGCAGAGGGCAGGTCGTGGAGCAGATGGCAGAGTTGGCCATAGAAGAAATGGCCCTCTGGGTAGCCGCTGTAATTTGTGCCTGCTGTGAAAGGATCAGCAATTCTACATCTTTCAACTAGAAAGCCTACATTCTTAAATGTTTTATACACTGTATTTAGCTATGGAGAAATGGGCAATGAATGCTTGCAATATAGCATCTGAAGTTTTTCTATGTAGGTAATTCTGAAGTAGCCTCTCAAATGAGAGGCCCACAAATAGGCGACGATCCCCAACACCTCATGATCATAATCAATCGGTATTATCATCCATGTCCTTAACGAATGCAAATACAGTTGGGAATTGAATACAGTCTATCCAAAAATCTATGACCTAATGTCCTAAATTGCAGAGGACTGAAAATGCTTGAAAAAATTATCATAGTACATTTAAGTGAAAAGAGTATGCTAAAATAGTAGGACAATTTGATGCTTTTTTTTTTTTTTTTACATACTCACTTAGATACACAGACATTGGAGAAAACTTGGAATGATATGTCTCCAGATGGTGGTTATTTTGGAATGGAGTGTGTAGGAATGATGGCTTTCTTCTTTTTCTGCCTGTTGTATTTGACAGAGTTTCCTCAGTGAACATGTATTAGCTTTTGAATTCTTAATTATTATGAAATTCTTGTGTCTGGTGATGCACACCTGATTCAGACATAGTTAGAAATTTCAAATTAAGTACTCCCTTCTTTAGAACCTCCAGAAGCTGTGTAGTAAAAGGCTAATTGAAGGCCTCGGCACAGCATCAAGAATTTCAATAGGAAGATTCTCATTAGGTTCCCAATTAGCCTTCAACAAAAATAAATAAATTAGACAATGATGCATCAATCAGATGAAAAAAGACTTAAAGATACAGCTGTATTTTGTTGGTTGCAAATACGCAAAAAAAAAGAAAATGAATTCAAGGAAGTAACGTGGAACACCTCTAAAGAACGGCTGATTTTTAGCAGATTTAACAGCTTCAGCTAATTAAAAAGAAGCAACTGATAAGCTGTTTTTAGGATTAAGTCCATAATACTTAATTCTAAGCCCTTGCAATCATCTTGGCACAGTTTTGACAACACCAGAATCCCCGTATTACAAATCCCCAGTACCTAACCATTTTGAGTGAGGCCTACAGTCATTTCCGAGAGACTAATTAAAAAGTACAAATTAGGGTAAACCGTAGAGGAATTTCTCCATGATGATGAAAAAATTGAACTTGGCCATATCTCATCACTATATTTATATGTAAATAACTCTGTAGTAACTGTACAGTTCATACATCTACACAGGATTTTTCTATAATCCTTTAAAGGAGGACCACATGACTCACTGTTTAATAATACATTACAGACAACATACAATTCCCTTGGCTTTTTATTATTCACCTTATTAATCAAATTATTCAGAAACTTAAGAAGCCAATTTTTCTTCCTAGATAAAATCTAGGAATTTTAAGTACATCCAAGTAATAAGGCATTTCTTATGATAATTGTGTTGGCACTTATTGTAAATATGATGCTTTCACTTTGTGGTATTTGGCAAGAATATTCCATTTTTATGACTACATTTTAGGTTTTAGCACAATGTCAAAGTAAACAAAAGGCTATAGCAATACTACTAGAGTGTCTAATTTAGGGTGCACCAACTTAACTTTAAGAAGAAATTCCTGGTTATCAAGAGAGAAGATGATGTAGTCCAATTAATTAGTCTAATTCTGACATAGCCACTCAGAGACAAAAAGAGACTCATATAAATGTGTTTTGAAGGTTTCTAGAAACCTTGATTTGATATTTAAAAAAAGATCATTAAACTTAAGGAAAATAATTTATTAATCATAGAATTGTGGTTCATAGCCATGCATATATCTATATTTGATCAGAATTTTCTTCTATTTTTGGTAAGGGATATATTAATTTATCAACAAACAAAAACAAAATTAAGATAATAGAAAAAATTATAAGTAGCCTATGGATCAAGAAGACGTGGTTTATATATACAGTGGAGTACTACAATGGCAACGAGAAAGAATGAAATCTGGCTATTCGTAGCAACGTGGATGGACCTCGAGGGTGTTATGCTAAGTGAAATAAGTCAGGCAAAGACAGATACCATATGTTTGCACTCATATGTGGAGCAGGAGAAACTTAACAGAAGACCATGGGGGAGCGGAAGGGGAAAAAATAGTTGAGAGGGAAGGAGACAAACCATAAGAGACTCTTAAATACTGAGGACTAACTGAGGGTTGATGGGGATGGGGGAGAGGGGAAAAGGAGGGCACTTGTTGGGATGAGCACTGGTGTTACATGGAAACCAACTTGATAATAAACTATAAAAGAAAAAACTTCGCGCCAGTCCAAGCTTTCACCCTTTACCAGCACAGTAGTAGACCAGCAGAGTGGGTGGTAGGCTATATACACACTTAGATATAGACTGGCATATGACTGACGTAATACCTTCCGATTCTCTAGTAACACACTGATTTATGTAAGTAATAGCATTTGTTTTAATCATACTTTGGTATTTTTGTCACTTGAAAATCTTGAAAATCCAGGGTCTTGGTGTGTATATACTAATATTTTAATGAAGACAACACTATTTTATCAACCAGCTCAACTAACTGTTCATATTTGGATAATGAAATTCAACTGAGTATTAAAATTACCATTTTTTTCTATATCAAATTACATGTTGGGACCTTATACAGGAAAAGACATCCATTTTCTAAAATCCATTTTAAAAATTTTCTGTGGGGGCATTGGGTGGCTCAGTCGGTTAAGCGTCTGACTTCGGCTCAGGTCATCATCTCAGTTTGTGAGTTCAAGCCCCATGTCAGGCTCTGTGCTGACAGCTCAGAGCTTGGAACCTGCTTCAGATTCTGTGTCTCTCACTCTCTCTCTGCCCCTCCCCCACTCATTCTCTGTTTCTCTCTTTCTCAATAATAAATAAACATAAAAAAATTAAAAAATTTTTCTGTTAGGTCCTCATAGGCATCTAAAAATGTCATTTTTAGGGGTAAAGAAAATCCTAAGTTTTAAGTATTAAAGAAAAATAATTTATCATTTAGCTTCTATTAGTTATATGAGTTTCTGAAAATGAGTTTAGAGGTCTAGAGCCAATCTGAGAACATCAACATGCATGGTGAGAGGAACATGAGGAAAAATTATTTATAAAATTCTTTTAATGTTGATATTTTCAAATTGTAAAGCCAAGAATGAACACACTCTCCACACTGTTTTCCAGGAATACTGTTTGGCAATGAGAAAGAATGAAATCATGCCATTTTCAGCAACGTGGATGGAACTGGAAGGTATTATGCTGAGTTAAGTCAGTCAAAAGACACATACCATGTTTTCACTCATATGTGGATCCTGAGAAAGTTAACAGAAGACCACGGGGGAAGGGAAGGGGAAAAATTAGTTACAAACAGAGAGGGAAGGAGGCAAACCGTAAGAGACTCTTAAATACAGAGAACAAACTGAGGGTGGATGGGGGTGGGGGGGAGAGGGAAAAATGGGTAATGGGCACGGAGGAGGGCACTTGTTGGGATGAGCACTGGGTGTTGTATATAAGCAATGAACTATGGGAATCTACCACCAGAACCAAGAGCACACTTCACACACTGTATGTTAGCCAATTTGACAAATAATATTTTTTTAAGAAAAGAACACATTCTCAGATTTCAAGAATTCAGAAATGACTTTGATTTAGAAATTAAAGTAAATTTTACACACAGTTAATGAATAAGATAGAGAGTGAGTGATCAAAAAAATCTGAGTTTTTACTTTAGTACAAATGAGAACTGATCACACAACAGAACCCATCCGTTGCTTGGCCACGCGTCATTTGTCCTTGGCGGTTTATTCTGACCTAATAAAATAGCAAGAACAAAATATGTGAGCAACCTCATCTTGATGTCTAAGAGAGAGATCATTTTCACTTACAATAAAGCCTCTGCTTTCTCCACAAGATCAACAAAGCAGCCTTTCCAGACCATCTCCTCCCTCCCCCAGGCAAGGTCCGCCTGACCTGACGGACTCTCCCTCCTCCTTCAGGGAGCTGCGCACCAGCCCGGACCCCGCACTGGCGCGCCTGCATCCTGCTCTTCCTCCAGAGTCTGTCCCAAGGCTCCTGCCTGACCATTCTCACCCCATGTGCTCATTCAACAGTCATTCATTTATTCAACAAGTATTTACGGCGCATCTACCATGGTCCAGGTGCTCTTCTCCCATCCAAGTACTAACCAGGCCCGACCCTGCTTAGCTTCCGAGATCAGAGGAGATCCGGCGCGTGCAGGGTGGTATGACCGTAGACTACAGGTGCTCTTCTAGCAGCTGGGGATACAGCAGTGAACAAAATGGATACAGTCTTTGCTCTCATGGAACTTACAAGCATTCCAAAGGAGGAGCAGGTAATAATAAAGATCTAGTACAATACCACTTGGTGAGTGATACATTTTCTGAAGAAAATAAATCCCGGTAAGCGTGTTAAAATTTTAGAGTGATGGGGTGATTTTAGATTGGCTGTTCACAAAAGACGTGTTGAGGATACGCCCTTTGAACAGAGGCTGGAATAAAATAAAATCTGCATTTATAAAATGGACCGTGCATTTTTCTCACACTAGCACTCTCAAACCCTTATCTTGGTTCATCAGGGGACCCTGCTGGGAACAGTGAGAATTGCCTTCTACCCAACTGGCTGCCGTGGCCACGAAAGAGCAGAATGGGCAACAGCAGAAAATCTGGGCTAGTGTAAACTGTGAATGTGGTATGATGGGCAGCCCAGGACAGGACAGAGAGCTGACAAGCTTCTCCCATTCTATCTTTGTAACCTGTCAGGTCTGCGCTGGCAAGAAGTTACTCCGAACATGCAAGAAAGCAGAAACAGTCACAACACAGAGCTCAACTCAAGTGAAATGGAGATAGTAGTCACATGGGAAAGCTACCACCAGAAATAGCTCTTCAGCAAACCAAACTAACCAAACAACACAACGAGTGTTGAAAAGTGCAGCAGCTGCCTCTCGCCTGAGAATGATTTCACGATTTAAAACCAAATGGCACGGGGGCGCCTGGGTGGCTCAGTCAGCCAGCCATCTGACTTCGGCTCAGGTCATGATCTCATAGTTTGAGCCCCATGTCGGGCTCTATGCTGACAGCTCAGGGCTAGAGCTTGCTTCAGATTCTGTGTCTCTGTCTCTCTCTCTCTCTCTCTTAAAAATAAATAAACATAAAAAATTTTTAAGCCAATTGGCAGTAATATTAGAGACAAATAATAGTGAATAAAATATATTGTTCTCTCAAGTTATACAGTAAGCTAATTACATTGGAAAATAGGGTTAAAATGAATTTCCCATTTTTCAATAGACAAAAGCCATAGAACCCTTTTGTATATACACAGTTACCAAAACTAGAGTTAGCACAATCCATAAAATAAGAAAATTTGTGCATTTCTTTTCTTCTAAGCCCATTTCTTGAACATCAGTTCTTGATAAGAAAGCTGGGAATGGTTAATTTCTTTCAGGCAAAGTTTTCTGATTCTGAGATTTAAATTATAAATGATCTTGCTGCTATTTTTTTTCTTATAATTAAGGTTAAATTTCTCATTAAATAAAGAGTGATAAGGGAAGAAAAAGAAATGTTTAGTATATGGAAACAGATATTGTTTCTTAAAGTGTAATCACTATTCCCATGAATTATTTTTACAAAATGGATCTACAATCACACTTGGGAAATGCTACATGCTATGTCTCTCTTCTGGAAAGCACAATGCTTATTAACATACTAAGGGTTCTGAGAAGTACTAGTACAAAAAAATAATAATAAATTAATAGTAGTTTAAACAAAGTTAAATTGGTTATTTCCCAGATTCACATTACCACAAAGTGTTTATTTTTAATAACATCTTTGACATTGAAAGTCTCTCATGTTCCATGAAGCATATTCTGGAAGACACTGCTATATACACATTTTGATTATTCTACCTCTGATTTTGCTTTACCTATTCTTACCATCCTATCTCTTGCCTTCTCTGTTTATTTTTGTACAGAACACTTATTGAGTGTTTACTGTATTCTAGGCACTGTTTACAGTACTTTATGGCCACTCTCTCACTTATTCCTGCCTGACATTATCCTCTGACATAAGTACAACAGATTGCCAAAGGGGGCACCACACAAGTGGAAGAACTTTCTTCCACATCCTGCTTGTTGGTAAGTGGCATAGCCAAGGGAGCCAAAATCAAAATCTGGTCTCTCTGACCTGATGCCTATGTTCTTAACAAGTAAGTGCCTGGTTCTCTACTCCTCAGCCCTTCCCAAACTTCACAGAGACCAATGGCCTACCTATTTTCCGGGCCAAAGATATTTTCCAGATCTTAGCTTATGGGACTTTTCTGTTGTGTTTGATGTTGTTGCCCAATCCTTCCCTCTTGAAATTTCCTAGACCCCGAATTTCCTTGATGCTGTGTTCCTCTTACACCTCTCTGGATGTTTCTTCTTCATCTTCTTAGGTTCCTAATAAGGAGTAGAATGTTAGGGCTCCTGGCCCACTTTAGTCTTCTCTCTGCTGGGACATCCCCATTCACATCTCCAGGCCTGCCTTCTTGGACATCAGACTCATATCTAATAATATCTGTGTGGTTTTTTTGGACACTTCAAACTCAAGAAACCTTCCACTAAATTCATCACCTATGCATCAGTCGAAGTCCCAGTAGGGCACTCCGGGGAAATCCTAGAGATTTATAAATAAAGGACTATTAATAAAGGTGTGGAGCAGGAACAATAGTACTAAGCATGGTAAGGAAGGGGGTAAACCAATTTGGAGGAGTACACATTCTTAAAACTGCAACATTTCAGGCAAAGGTGTCATTATCTGGAAGTTAGCATGAAAATTACCCTCTCCTCAGTTCCCCACATCTAACCAGTCTTGACAACTTAGCTATTTTTAACATTGTCTTTTCTCTTTTAGTTTCTTTTCCCATCATCCTAGGGTCAACATTTGCCATCTCTTAACTGGACCATTAGAATAACCTCCTAGTAGTCAACTGCTTCCGGGCCCACTCGATAAACTTTCTTACAGCCAAAAGCTCTATTTGAAATGCAAGTCTTACTCTACTAAGTCTGGCCCAACGTTTCAATGATCTCCTTCACCTAGAAAATAAAGATCCTACTTTTTAGCACAGCATATAGGATTCTCCTAGACTGGCATCTATCCCTTCCTCTCCTTTTATGCACTACTGTCTTTTACTACATACTACCATGCTTACATTCTTTTTGCCATACTGGGCCTTTGCTCATGCAGTTTTTTCTATCTATATGTCCATATTTTTAAACCTAACTTAGGCTCAGCCCAGGTATCAACTTTTAAGAAATCATTTCCGAAACCATGAGATATAGTCTCTCCTGTAACATATTAACATAGTTTTCTCTATTAAACAAACAAAAACTCCATTTTAATGGCATTTTCTATTTTCCCACTATGTCATTTGTGAAGATTCAACTAACTGCTGTCCATTCCTGTACCTACGACATCTAGGACAATTCCTGGCACACAATAAATCTTCAATCAATGTTTGATTAACTGAATAGAATTGGAGAGCAAATCATTACCCTGGAATCTGAAAGACAGACTTGGTACTGAAGAAGAAAAGAAACTTCTCAATGTGACCATTCTGGCTTTCGGGAACGACTGGTTAGCCAGAAAAATGTATAGGATTCCCTTTCAAAGAAACCACGTAACAGAGAGAGATTAGTCAGCAGTTAAAGCCAGGATCACAAGGCAGTAATGCTAGAGTTAATCAAAATAGAATCCTGATTCAGAAAGTAAGGTAAGAGGCATTAGGAATCAGAACTTTTATCAGACCAAATACGGAAAGGGCACTGCAGGTTCTGTGTAATTCTCTAATATCTGGTTTTTACATGCGAATCACATGCTTCTATGAGAGGAACCAAGAGGGAGTCATAATCTAGTTCAGCACACAGGGCTATAGTTGGTCTCCGATGTGGGTTAAGGGTAAAGGGAAAAAGGGACAGAAATTTCTTTGTCCATCACTTGATATCAGTAGGAGGGCCATAAAGAAGGAACAGGATTAAGGACCTGGTAGACCCCTGATATTTTCTCATACACAAGTAATCTGTTATAAAAAAAAAAGGTGTACAGAAAGAAAATAAAGTTTCTGTTATTTGAAAAACAGTTAAATGAGGTGATACAGAAAAAAGGAAATATTCATCATGTAAGTCACATACACATTAGCATTACGAAGTACAATTCTGATTTGATTTAGGACCTCTACACTGTACATAAATTCTTTTTATTTGCTTAGTAAAGGTAGAAAAATTACCAGCTTCAGTTGGTTTTAATTTGCTTTATGATAGGAACAGTTTTGTTAGAAAAATGAGCTGCACAGCATTCCTATTTAAGAAGAGTGGGAAACCAAATAAATAAAGAGCATTCCACAAGAAATTTATTTGCATATAAATAGAAGGATGGCAATACCTTTGTTTTCATCAAACTTTCTTTTCACTTGATTCCCTAATTTTCCCTATATTCATTTTCTTACAAAAATCACCATGAATATTCATAATTTGTATTTCAATTCTCAAATTCAGAGTCCTATTGCCTGATTCTCTGTTTCTGAAGTATTTTCCAAAGCAACTATCATTTTCCCCTCTTTTATCTCCATTTCCTGGTAAAAAGGAAAAGAAAAGCCTTCCTTCTCCAGAAACCTCTACAACCTTGTTTCAAACATCCTCTGTTTGTTCGTTGGTTCTCATATATTCAGAAGTAAAAGGCATTGGCCTTTTAGGTAACTGGAATGTCTGTGAAAGCAGACATCTTTCATTGGAGAATTAGATTTTAAACAAAAGAGTTGAAATGGCTTTCTGACACAGGGATAAAGTATGGTTGTACTTATAGAAATAAATCTGAAGGCACCATGTCGGGGCGGGGGGGTGAACCTAAGGATCAATGCTCTGGAGACCCGGGACAAGTTTGTGAAAGGACAAACTTGGTATAATTCAGAATAATTAGTGACTGTAGATTCGGAAGAGCTGGTAGAAGCAGTATGGAACCTGTTGGAGCCAATAGCACCAGGAGAGACAAGGGTAAGAGTCTTCGTATCTGCCTCTAGCTTCATCCCACCCCGTTCACCCCCTTGAGCATTCTACTTGTACCACATTAACCTTGTTTTGGCTCCTCAAATCAAGGACACGAGTGCACAAAGAAGTCCCACATATTTATTTAAGCAGAAAGAGCTCATACCGATGGAGCTTTGAGGCTTTAAAGCTTTGAGTTATGCTCTTGGATTAAACACCAACATAGTTAGAACCGAGACTAGGGTGTAGGAAAGGCTTCATCTCTCAAGGGCAAAGTGATGGCACACATTAGAGGGGTTTCTATTAGACGAATGCAGAAATCTCTGTCAGTCGTAGCTGGCAGTGATCACAGAAGAATGATGATATGGAAGAGGAAGCAAGACTACGACTTGCAGAGCTGGCTGGCTGTTGGCTGAAGCCGCAGATCAAATAACAGAGGTAATGGAAGTGATTTCCTCTATTATTTCAACTCTGTTATTAAATTGATGACAGCAGACTGCAAATACCGTTGAGGTAACACTGGTGAATAAATGAGCAATCAAGAGTGCTACATTTTTGGAAAAAAATAACACATTGCTATTTTGATTTATAATTTTAATAAGTTTTTAATCTAAGGAACTGGTAACTTTTTATTATTTTTTAGTGTAATGACCGCAATGTAATTATAATGACTTAATTCACATACTGATGATTTTCTCATGTTTTCCTCAAAGATATATTAGCAAATCACTAGGATGGTATTTAACATTTTTCAGTCAGAAACTATATAAGGCTGAAAATTTAAATTGTGTTTATGAAGCTTGCATTATTTGCTTAGTTCCACATACTAAGTATAGTGGGAGACAAAAAATTACAATATACTTTCCTTTATTTCAAAAATAAATGTGAGGATCCCTGGGTGGCTCAGTCAGTTAAGCGTCCAGCTTTGGCTCAGACCATGGTCTCATGGTTGGTGGGTTGGAGACCAATGTCAGATTCTGTGCTGACAGCCTGGAATCCAGAGCCTGCTTCAGATTCTGTGTGTACCCCCTCTCCCTGCTCCTCCCTTGCTCATGCCCTGTTTCTCTGTCTCTCTGTCTCTCTTGAATAAATAAACATTATAAAATTGTTTAAAAAAACAACAATAAATGTATTTGAGTAATAAACTGAACATACTAGGTGCTTTGTAGTAAAGCTCACCATTTCAGTGGGGCTATGTTTCTAAAAATGTAACACTGAAACTGTGTACCTGGAGGCATTGAATTAGGAAGAAAATGAGAAATATCTATGGACATTCATGTTAAACCTTCTATTGTGCCACACTTCTACCAATCACAATGGCTTAAATGGTTCATCCACTATATCCAACACCAAAGGTCCTTTGCAAACCCTTAAGATTCGAGTTGGAATTATACTGATAAAACTCAGGAGTGACTGTGCTTATGAGTTTAAATACCTTTAAGTTGGATATTTAGATGCTAGAAATAGCATCCAAATACATTTAAAAATAAAGTACAGGGATACCTGGGTGGCTCAGTCAGTTAAGTATCTGAGTTTGGCTCAGGTCATGATCTCCCAGTTCATGGGTTCAAGCCCTGCATCAGGCTCTGTGTTGACAGCTTGGAGCCTGGAGCCTCCTTCAGATTCTGAGTCTCCCTCTCTTTCTAACCCTCCCCTGCTCATGTTCTGTGTTTCTTTCTCTCAAAAATGAATAAAACATTAAACATTTTTAAATAAAATTAAAAATAAATAAATAAAATACAAAATGGGGTGCCTGGGTGGCTCAGCCAGTTAAGTGTCTGGTTGTTGATTTCAACTCAGGTCATGACCTCATGGTTTGCAAGACTGAGCCCTGCACTGCTTGGGATTCTCTCCCTCTCTCTCTCTGCCCCTCCCCTGCTTGTGCTCTATCTCTCTCTCTGCCCCTCCCCTGCTTGTGCTCTATCTCTCTCTCTGCCCCTCCCCTGCTTGTGCTCTATCTCTCTCTCCCACACAAAACAAATAAATAAACATGAAAATAAATTTAAATAAAGGACAACTCTTTTATTGTTTTTAGTTATTTATGGGCCAAAATGAGGCCGAGGTATGGTGTGGATTTTTGTATTTCTTAATGTAACAACAATCTTTCACACAACAAAGGACAAAGGCAAACATGTGGACAGCGGGAAAGATTATTACTCAACACCCAGTAGAAGCCCAGCCCAGTGAGCCTTCTCCAATTTACTGGCGATGTCATATGTGAAAAAGTTTCTCTAAAAGGTTGGTGACAACATTTATCAAAGGAGTCAGTAGACAGAGAGTTTATGACAGGAAACTTCATTGTGAAGAAGGTGGTTCCAGCTGCTCCAGAAAGATGAAAACATTAGAGTTCATCTGCCAATGTTGTATAATATACAATGTGAATGAAACCTCATGAGGAAGAGAAAATTCTTCCCTGTGTGTGTGTGTGTGTGTGTGTGTGTGTGTGTGTGCGTATGCGTCTGTAAGTGAGAGAGAGAGAGGGAGAGAGAGGCAAAGAAAAGAGAGAGAGAGAGGGATGAGAAGAGAGAGAAAAAGAGAAAGAGGAAGAGAGAGAGAGAAGTGGAGAAAGGCAGACAGACTTTGGAAAGTGGATATTTCTCCTAAGTAGGAGTACTATGGCCAACATCATAACACTCATGTTTTATAGTATTAAATATAAACCTTTTTTCAGAAAATATAATTAAGTTCTCTTTCAAATTTAATGTTCTTTAATTACATATCAGGTAAGAGCAGACATGGAAGAAAATATAGAGAGGAGGTTAAGGAAAGAAAGAAGGATTCATGCCAAGCCTATGAGTTTAGAGAAACATTCCACTTGACTACTAATGAGCATCATTTCAGGGAAAGCAGACTTTAAATCCCTATGATGTCATATTCTACAATTTGCATCTTAGTTGACAAAATACTGATATTGAGGGAACTGATACAGGAAGAAATTTTCAAGAAGAAATTTAGGAAAGATAGCACAGGTGAGAGAAATTATATTGCTTTCCTTGGGAGTTATGGGAAGACACACAAGAGAGATACTCATCAGATAAATACTCCATTTACATTCAGATGTGTGTAGAAGATTTCCAGACTGGTAGGTTCCCAGTATACTTGATAATAGACTTCTACTTTTTTTCTATTGCTATATATACTATCAATATTGATTATAAAATTTAAATTTTTTAATTTCATAAACAACATTGTGTTTATGCAGCACTAGTTGTGCAGATATTAGCTTTACAGCATACAGTGGATGATTCAGACAATCTGAGATGCCTGACTAAATGTTCCTATCGCTTAGGTAGGGATAAGGAATGACACACAAGGACTTCCCTGGCCAGGCACAATTAGCCTACCTCAATGAAACTGGTTATAGAGACTCATACAGATTCAAATTTTTAGACGTGCCCATCACTTTAACCCCACTGCTTGCTTCTGATTTGTGAAAAAGATAAAACTATGAATCTTACCTCATATTTTGGTTTCTCTAACTTTATGGCTTTTAAGAATTTTTATTCCTATATAGAAGATACTTCATGTGGAATAGTGAAAGATTTGTTGATATGAGAGGTATAGAGATATGGGGGAGGTTGAATAAATGTTTCTGACTCAGCACACAGAGCTTATCATTGAGATTCAATCAACAATCTGCCATTTAATAACAGAACTGTTTTCAAGACTACTTTACTTTACTGACACTTATTCAAAGCCTTGAATGCAAATGTATCTCTAAATTATAAAGAGATTATACAATGTGCCTATTTTATTGTGTAATATACTATTCCCAAATGTAAATGCCTTATCCTTTGTGCCCAATTTAACATTTTGAACATCTCTTTCTCAACTGTAACAGATTAAGGCTAATGAAATAGCATACATGAAATACCTGGAAGACTGACTGGCACATGAAGGGTATTCAGTATACACGCATATAATTTTTTTCCTCTGATACACTTTATATTCGGGCAACACAAAACCACATTTATATAAAATAAAAGGTAATGAATAACTTGCTTTACAAAATTAGTTGTCCCATTACAATATTTATTTAAATGACAAGCTTTATCATTGTATTTACTATGTGATACAGTTAACCATAACTGACATCCATCTGCAAATGGGAAAATATGCACCTATTATGTGGAACAGGATGAATCTCTATTACAGTCACTGAGAATACCATTATGCCAACATGGACTGGATTTTCTCAAATCTGTATCAAGTTTTGATTAGAAGGTTTGCCACATCTTTTACTTTTTAATTGCGGCACTCTATCTCCACTCTCAAACTCATCATTTGGCCATTCCTGAAATTCTCACTTGTTACAAAGAATTCAAATAAAAACCTGCAATTGTACCAAAGGTTGGGTTTGAATCAGATGTCATACATGTAAGTCTTAGCTGTTACTTAGAAAAATGTGCAGTGATGCCATCTCCCACTTGGGATTCATGACAAGTGATGCATGGACAGACTAGTTCTGACAGAATTTGACAAATAGAAAAATTAATAGAAAGCCTAAGTAAGTCTAATACAAGTGTGGGGTATGCTAAAGGAGCAGTCTCCTAGAGTGAAAGCCCATGACCAAACTTATCATTTACCAGATTTTAAATAAAATTTTCATTTAAAACTTAAGAAAAATGTTAAAACATATTGAATATAACTTAGAATTTCGTGTATTCACTCCGTTGCTCTTTCTCCTCGAAACTATTTTTTTCCTATATTCCATTAAGAGACATAAAAATATGGAATATTTAAAATTGATGCCTTTCTCAATCCATTGGTCTTATTCCACTGTCTCCTTGTCAAGCATTCATAATTAATGGTACATGTAAGCAAAAAGTGACTGATAAGGAAACATTTGCATCCATTAACGTTACATCCATTTCTAAGGTAGCTCTCACGGTGGTGCTGAATGGATAGCTCCCGGTCACCTGTGACCCACTTTACCAGAAAGGGAAAAGGACTAATGACAAAACTAAAGTAGACCCACCGAGGACACAAGTGGTAGACAATTACCTCACAACTCCACACTACTTTCCAACCAAACATGTGGCTGAAATTTGTTTGAAACATTTTATGCACAGTATAGTTACCAAACTAGGATTTCTTAAAGCAGCACCCTTCCTTTTCATTTTCCTCAAAATGACATCCTAAACCAGCAGAATCCAAAGAAAACTCGAAAAAGTTAATCATAAGACTTTTCTGCCATTTAAATTTAGAAGCATCGGCCTTTGTAAATAAGGTGGGGGAAAGTCTAAAGACTTTGTAAAGGGAATGCTGAGGTTGAAGATGAAGACTTGGAGAGAAGAGTTCTCTCCGGGCTCAAGCTGACACTCCTTATTCAAAGAAAACCATGCTCACCACCCACCCCGGCAGCTCTTCGCGAACAGGGAGCAGCCCCAGGTGTAGACTTCCAGCAGAAAGTAAATTAAGAGAAAGCAGCCGCACACACGGTTGGGAGAGCACTGGGGTGCAGTAGTGACTAGAAGGAAAGTGCCCTCATTTTGCCTGGTGAAACCAACCTAACAAGCCCACCTTTGACGTGGATACCAGCGGCGGTTAAAAAAAAAAAAAAGAAAAAAAGCACAAAGGGTGAAAGCTGGAAGGAGCAAACTTCCTCGTTCTTCCATCCCATCCCTCAAACCCGCCGGGAACACGGACACGCAGGGACAACAAAGCGTGTGCCCGGGCTGCACGGTCGGCGCTTCCCGCGGCTCGGCCATCGCGCCCGGGGCAGAGCTGGGGGCCGGAGCGCGGACGCCGGCGGGACCACCGGGGCCGGGGGCGCTCCCCTACCTTGAGTAGCACAAAGAGGCAGAGCAGAGGCAGGAGGCGGCGGCCGTGCGTTCTCGCGGGCAGGTGCCCCATCCCGGCGCCGACGGGGCCCCGGAGGAGGGGACCGCGGCGCGTGCGAGCTCCCCGGGGGCGGCTCACAATGG
>NC_043709.1:90784313-90835197 GCF_006229205.1 Suricata suricatta
CCCCCCCCCCCCCCCCCCCCCCCCCCCCCCCCCCCCCCCCCCCCCCCCCCCCCCCCCCCCCCCCCCCCCCCCCCCCCCCCCCCCCCCCCCCCCCCCCCCCCCCCCCGGGTCCGCCCGCCGCCTCTTCTCGCTGGACAGCCCCCACGCCAGGCTCCGCCCCAACCCTTTCCACAGTCTCTGGGACTCAGGAGTTGTGCGGGATTTCCCGGATTCCGCTGGAGCAACTTGGGGAGCGGATCTCAGTGTCCTCTCAATCTTCCTACATCTGCTCTCAGTTGCTGTTGTAAAAGCACAGAAGCACTTGGAGGGGAGCGTGGTTGTGATTGGGGTGATGGAGTGCACAGTGCATGCCTGTGGGTTTGATGGGGAGGATTCCGTTCTGTCCGTCCCACTCCCGGCCGGGAGGAAGTAGCACAATTAAATATATGTATTTTCCGTTTGAAATCAATTATTATATAAATTTAAAAGGCTGACTTTTGATACCAAACTCTGTTGGGTCGCCTGAAGTGGAACATAGAAGTGGGGGGAGGTGGATCACAATATATTATATGTATTTATAAACATATACTTTAAAGATGTGTAACTATTTAAAAAACTGTTGAACTTTTCCAGAATGATTATACTACTAGTTGGAGGTGGGCAGGTCGGAGAGGGAGTTCCGGGACAGAGATGGGTAATTTAAAACTGCAATGTTAGGAATCGTTGTGGTGATGAAACAGTTCTGCATCTTGATTGTTGTGGTTACACAAATAAATCTACCTAGATAGTAAAACTGCATATAAACGCAGGAGTGTTCGCCTGCGTAGGCGCTCACACATCCAAGTGTATGTAAAACTGGTGAATCATCACAGGTAGTTACAACGTTTTTTCTGGGACCAGAACTAAGATCTGCTCTTCTGGCAACTTTCAAATATACAATATTAACTACGGTCACCGCCCTGTAAATTACATCGCTTGGACTTATTTATTTTGTAACTGAAAATTTGTAACTTTTGACCCCCTTCACCCTTAGGCTTTTTAACAGATGTGAATTACTTGTGAATAACTAATCTGTGACCTTTTAGAAGCTCAGGCAACTATTTCCAAGCCATGTATTTTCAAACTACTTATGTTCCTTTGGTGGTTATGTGCAGGTTTTGAAAGGTGTCTGTCCAAATAAACTATGGAGTGCACTATTCAAATATGAATCACTCATTATCAGGTAAATGACCCTTGCGGTGCCTTGCCAGTAATAGAACTTCCTATTTGTCTTGGAGACATTCTTGGGCACCAGAGACAGGCAAAGTGACCTTGCTTATGAATATAGGAGTTTGTCTCAGACCCGCCATTAGAGAGCAGTGGCATGATAAAGGACCCAGGGCTATGTTTAGTCGACCTTTTTTGCTAGATAACTAATGACCAAATACTAATCACTTGGTTGGTATGTATATGTGTGTCTAAGAAAGGTTTAGATTGAATATATTTATAGGTGTATGTATGTGTACTAAGTGCTCATACATGTAAATATAGAATAATGGTTTGAATTTACATGAAAATATTGTCTTTGGTGTCTTTTGTGCGAGTATCTTTTGTTGTCATGTTCTTCCCCCTTATATGTTCACTTTAGTGCCTTAATACCCTCTCTTTGTTGGCCTGGACCTTTCTTTACCCTTGAGAAAATATTAGCTGCTTCTTCCTCCCTCTGGATCAGACTCATCAGCTATCCTTGGGACTGCATTTGTAGGGGTTTTGCCTTGATATATTTTCCTTTTAGTCTGAAGCTTCTAAAAGCAACATTCTATTCCCACACACTTGTGAAAGTGGCTCTAAAGTGGTCTAATGTCTAGAAATAAAGATACGTTTAGACCAGTGGCAAAATCATCCTCACAAATTGCTAGTAACTCTTTGGAATCAAGTTTAAATTTTAAAGTGGCCATGTGTGGTTTGTTTATATATATATATATATATATATATATATATATATATATATATATATATGAAGATATTTATATGTATGTGTACATGCATATGGGGGAGAGGTACATGATGTATGTAGGGCAATAAAAAGCAATTCTCCTGATCATACAGTCATCCTGTAAATACAAAAAGAACTTTTATAGTGAGGTACATTTTTACATAATCGTATTTGCTATGTTGCCTTTCTCTTTTTTTATCACTTATACCACAATTTGCTTAGCACTTATGTACATATGAATCACTTCTGGGGAACAATAGCAGAGAAGAGAAAGCAGTAAAGCACTCCCCATTAAAGTATTAGTAATTAGCATTATTAATATTCCATTAAGTAACACTGGGATTAGATGGCCTGAAGACTGATGGCATTATTTCCTAATCACAGACGGTTTTCTCTCTAGAGAAGAGCATTTTACTTAGCTGTTGCTGGAAAAAAAAGTTTCATTTGTTTTTATTGCACTTAAAACAGTAAGTCTTAGGAATCTTCCTAGGAGAGACTCCGGAGAAGGATGTGAATGTCGTATCACGAGCAGTGTGGGGTTTTCAATCTGTACAGCATGCAGAGTGTTTCTTTTAACTATGATTTTCTGGTGTAATACTTCCAAAGTACGGTAAATCTTATTATGCTGTGTTCAAGACTCTACCTTGGCAAGCATGGCCATGGGCAATATATAGTGCAGGCGGTAATATGTGCTTTGCCAATCATTTCAAAGTGTTTGCTCTGGTTTCATTATCACGACAACACCATGAGGTAAAGAAGACAGAGATGGTTATTACCAACTATTTTACCCCTAATGCTGCTTTTCTTGGAGAAAAGATAAATGCGACAAACCAGAATCGCGTGTGTGCTCTAAGTCAGGCATTAAACAATGAACTGGCACAAATTGAAATAAACCTCTCTACTCCCTTTGGGAATAAGAATAAGGTTGTTAATGAACAAGAGGTTGGGAAATCTTTTTAAAAATCCTTAAGTCGCTTTGTTTTTGTTAAGTAAGTCGATCTTTTCCTAAATATGTAAAAATGTGCCGATGCCAATGTGTGCACATCTATCTCTTTCATAGAAAAGAAGCAGTAGCAGCCACAGAGAAAGAGCTGTAATCCCTAGGAGAGGTTTAATGAGGAGTCAAATGGAACTCTTACTGTGCTGTTGCCAATGAAGTTCAATTCTGTTCTCCAGGGACCAACTCTAATGCAGTTCAGTGTGTTCAGTCCTGGCTTCCACTATTGAAATCGCCTACAAGGCTGTCAGCAGTTTTGGTAGTAGAGTTGTATTTGTGGGAGTTGCTCAGTGACAAATAGTTTACTTTATATAGCATGCAGGAAAAGAAAAGAAAAGCTCAAGCCGTTGATCTCCAGACTATATGCCACTTGAAAAGCACAGTGATAGCCATGCAGTTGGTCATCCATATCTCACATATTACCATCGTTATAACATATGAACCGGCAATTATATGTGATATGTTCCTAAGATCAGCTGACCAGGCAACATTTTGATTTTCAATTTATCTGAGCATTTTAGTCTTTCTCTTGATGAACACTGGTTTCTTGCCTAAAAGACATGTTGACAATTCATAAATGCTGTCTTTCATTTTCTTTATATATATATTTTAATGTTTATTAACTTTTGTGAGAGAAAGAGAGGGAGAGAGAGACAGAGTGAGAGTGGGGGAGGGGCAGAGAGAGAAGGAGACACAGAATCTGAAGCAGGCTCCAGGGTCCTAGCTGTCAGCACAGAGCCCGATGCAGGGCTCAAACTCACGAACTGTGAGATCATGACCTGAGCTGAAGTCGGATGCCTAACCGACTGAGCCACCCAAGAGCCCCATAAATTCTGTTTTTCAAAGTAAGAATGACTGACAGCCCTCCGGTGAATACCATGGTCCATGTTCTCTTGCCACATTTGAAAAACAGTGAAATTCACTACAGTAGGTCATTTTTGCTTTTACATGGAGAATCTTTTCTCATTGAGAGAGAGAGAGAGAAGATGATTCTGATGAAATCCAATCAGGGATCAATATATGTCAAGTCTATGGCCATTCTCTGTTAACTCACTGTCTCACAAAACAACAATCATTTCCAAACTTTCTCACTTGCTCAATCCTCCCACCCACTGCCCTACAGACGTTTTCAGTGCTTTGCCTTCACCTTCTATCTTACCGAGGAAGAATACTGGCCAGTAGGTGACAACTTTTTCTCTTCTGTGACAGTAAACATAATCCCACATCTTTTTTGTTAAAAACAAGGGGCTCTCTCTCAATAACTACCACTAAGAAGCTCTTGGGAGCATATGCTATGTCAGCTTCTCTCTTCTTCCAGAAACACTATCATCTCTGGCCTTCCATAACCCTGCACATCCCTGGTTTTTCTTCAGTATCAATGGGTATTCTTTTGAAATCTCCCTTGCAGGATTGTTATCTCCTTCTGGTCCATTTAATGTTGCAATTTTCAGGGTCCACTCCTAAACTCTTCTATTTTCCTCTGTATTCTTGAACTAACCAATCTAATCTATGACTATGTCTCTTATCCTTATCTATGCAAATGAGCCACAGGGTCACAAAGAACACTCTTTTGACCCATGTTGACCCATGCAGCTATCTGCATGTTTCAAACTCTTTTTGAATGTTTAAAACACCCCAAACTTAAAAAGTATGAAACTGAACTCATATAATTATCTCAGAATTTTCTATCTTGATAGATGATACCAACACCCAACCATCCACACAAGCCAGAAACCAACAAGTCACCCCTGATGACTCCTCCTCTCCACCATATCCAATTTGACTGGATGTCTTGTCATTTTACTCCTGAAATATTTCTGATGTCAGTTCACTTCTCTCTGTATCAACCAACTGCATCTTAGCTCAAATTCCCCCTCTCTTGCCTGAATTACTGCGATACTTTGCTAAATGTCAGAGCTTAACTTTGGCCTCTGTGCCTCCCTTACTTCACCCTGAAGCACAGCAACCAAAAAAAACCCTCCAAATGTAGCCAGTTAGAACTAGTTTTTGAAACTTAAATCTGATCACTCTGACTTTCTTACATAAATCCAACCAACAACTTCCAAATACTTCTAGGATAGTGATAAATTCTTAAGCCTGGCCTGTGAGTCCATCTATCCTTTACATGCATCTCAAGTCTCTTGTCACACCTTTATTTCTTTTGCTCTCTGAACTATTAAAATTCATGCCTACCATGTTCTCTCCTGACATGGAGACATGTGCCCATTCTCTGTGCCCAGAATGTTCTCCTCTCTTTCATCTGTTCTCTGCTCAAACTTCGCTTCCTCAGCCTCATCCCATCATCTAAAGTGTCATAGTCCATTTAGTATTTTTATTATTGATATTTCACTTTAATTTTTAAGACCAGTTACCTGATGAATATTTCTTCATTGGACTGTAAACTCTGCACGCACAGGAATAATGTCAAGTATTTTCTTGCCACTTTCTCCAAGGTGCTTAAATCAGTTCCAGGAATAAATAGATACTCAGAAACTATTGGTTGAATGAAGAGGGTAGCATAATTGCCAAAGATTGCCAAAGATACTATCAAAAATTTAAATCTGAAATATTTATGTTAAGGTGTTGGTATGATTGTTCAAGATGGGAACTCTATTCCAGGTTCACTTGCACTATTTTTAGGAAGCAACGAATAGAGGGCAGCAAGGTAGCAACAGTATTTGCACATGAATTTTTCTGGGGAACCTTGTGCAGCACCTACGATTGGTGAGTGATCAAGAAGAGTAACATAAAAGAGCAAATAATATTTATTAGAATAACAATTTTACTCAAAATTCAGGTGATCCTTCAACTTTTGAATGGATAAAAAACCATGGTCTGTATTCCCAATAAAATATTACTTAGGAAAAAAAAATGAATGCATTAACATGAATGAATCTCAAATGCATTGTGCTTAGTGGAAAAAAAAGACTTAGTGGAAAAAAAAAAGCCACACTCTGTATGATGTCATTTGTCATTTTAGAAACAATATAACCATAAGAAAAAAATGATCACTGGTTTCCAGTGGCAAGAGGGATGATAAGGTTGACTAAAAACGGACACAAGAGATCTTTGGGGATGATGAAAATGTCTAAAACTGGATTTTGTTGGCAGTCACCTGACATGCATTTTTCAGAATTCTTCATAATGTACCCTAAAAAGGACAAATTTTATTGTATTTTTTGTTTTAAAAAAGCAAATAATATATTTCATACAAGAATTAAGTATGGTCAAAGCATTCTGTCCCATGCAAAAATAGTTTTTTTTTTAAAGAAAAGACAATATTACTTTGTGTTTAGAGATGTAAGCATCAACATTTTTGAGAACCTTTCAAAACAGTAGTAACAGTAATTTTAATTTAGGACAAATTCTGTTAGGTGATTTTGTGATTGGTGTTCCCAAATTATCTTAAGATAAAAATCTCAGAATTAAGCTTATAAAATTGCTTTATTCTCTTCCTTTTGTCTCTTTTTAGCAGAGAGATTTATGTGGACTATTCATTAAGTCATTCAGCAAGCATATATTTTTTCAACTCTTGCCATGCTGGGGAAGGCTAAGATACACCTGTTGACTTCTGGGAGCTTGCAATCTGGCAAGAAAGGTGGCACACTTAAAGAAATACAAACAAGCTGAAATGTAGTAAGTAGAAGAAAAGATAGAGACAAATGATAAAAGCATTCAAGGAAGGGAGAGATAATTTACACATGTGACAATCCAGGACGCTAGAGAGCCTGGAATATGAGCACAGTTAGGGGAGATGAGGTGATAAGATTGGCAGGTAGGAAGTCCTTTGCTCACCAATACCCATGTCTATCTCTTCCTCCTGGAAGCACATAGCTATACTCCATGTCCTAGTTTCTGTTATGGTTAAATATTGAGATATTGAATGTGGCAGAAGCCACGCTTGCCACGTGGTGGCACCAAGTGAAACTCTCCAGGTTCTTCTTCACACCTCTTGATTCTACTGGCACAGTTAAGGTTTCAAGTTGTCTTATACCTCCTCGTTATATCCACACTGTCCCTCATTTTGTTTGCTTCCTTTTTCCTTCTTTGCTACCTCACTCCTACATACTTAGTTTATATCACCTTAAACTTCATGTCCTGCATGCCCACAGTCCAGTCCCCCTTGCTCCCAGAACTCAGCCCAGCCTTGTCTAGGAATCAGTTCAGACAAGAGGAACATAGTGATTCAGACAAAGAACACATTAATCAAGCGTTGAATAAAACTACACTTAGAAAATCTGACAGTAATGGGTAAGACACGAAGACTTGTAATTTTCAGTGAAACATGTTTTAAGTGCCATTCATTTGCAATTTTACCCCCAACTTTTCTTTATTTTTTTATAAAATTTCCTTTTTTAATTTTTTAAATATTTATTTATTACTGAGAGACAGAGAGAGACAGAGCCTGAGCATGGGTGGGGCAGAGAAAGGGGGAGACACAGAATCTGAAGCAGGCTCTGAGCTGTCAGCACAGAGCCCGACGTGGGGCTCGAACCCACGAACTGTTAGATCATGACTTGAGCCGAAGTCGGTCATTTAACCAACTGAGCCACCCAAGTGCCCCTACCTCCAACTTTTAAAAAATTTTAAAATCTACAAAAAGGTTGGAAAAGTAGTATAATAAATAATCATCCATTTGCCTTTATCTAGGTCCACCACTGTTAATATAATTTGCTTTATTATCTATCTATGTATTTATCTATCATCTATCTTATCTATCATCTATTATCTGTCTATCCATTCTTTCTTATGAATATTTTTTCTGAACCTTTGAAATTAAGTTACGTACAGAATGATACTCTTCACCTGTGAGTTTTTCATGGCCCTCAATATCATTATAACATTGAAGAAAATTAAAAATAATTCCACAGTATTATCAAAATCTAGCCTAAATTTATATTGTCCTAACTCTTCCCCCAAATGTTTTAGTAGGTATTTGTTTCCAATTCAGGATCTCATTGAGATTCACACATTGTGAATGCTATATCTCTTTAGTTTTTTAAATAATAACCTCCTCATCCCACCCACATCTCCCTAATCCATAATTCTAAGCCGATTGTCCTATAGGATATTTCATATTCTGGATTTATTTAATTGTTTCCACTTGGAGTCAGTTATTTTCAATATACCCTGTGTTTGCTGTAGATTGTAAGTTATATCTAGAGGTATGATAGACTCATGCTAAACATTCTTAGCAAAAAATATTTCAAAGGTGTTGTAATATTGGGTCACATTAGGAGGCTCATCAGGTCAGGTCATAACACTACTAGTGATACGAAGAACTATTACTTGGTTAAGTAAGTGATGACTGGCAAATCTCTCCATTGTAAAAGTACATTTTTTTCTTTCACAGTTAGTAGGTAACTTGCAGGTTCATACTTCAAAAATCTCTATATAGCCCATTTCTCATAAATTTCTACTCAATAATTTAAGTATTTATTGATTATCTTTGCCTGAATCCATTTTTAAACTGAGGGTTGCAACACGAAGATTTTTAAAATTCTGTCATTTCTTTATTTTTGTATTAGCTAGTATTGTTCTTTAAAGAAGGCATTCCTTCTCACCTCCTTCTCTCTATTTTCTTTTAGCAAGTCTATATTCTCTTATTTTTTTTTAATGTAGATTATTTGGGCACTTATTACTGATTTAATCAGAAATCTGGAGATGGGAGGTTTTAATGTTGATCATCGCAAACTACGCTTGTCATCTCCTGGGTAAAAGCTGGCCGGCCAAAGCTCCAGCATGGTATTTTCTCACTGGTGGAGAAGCAGGCCACCTCTGAGAAGGCAAAATAAGGCTCCATCTATTTAACATGAACACACGGGGCTCTGCTATTTTATCAGGAAAAAGACTCTAGAAGCCTGCAGTTGACTGCCTTGTTTCATTGGCCCGAACTCGTCACATGGCCCCCTAGTTTCCAAAGAGCCCGAGAAAGTGAGCATCTAGGCAATGGGAAAGGCTTGAGACAATCATGTTCTGCCACCTTCTGGCAGAGGGACCCATCTTCCCTGAGGTCAAGGGACCTCCACCTACCAGCTGAACAAAATTAAAATTCTCTTATCAAAGGTAAAGAAAGAAGGGCAGGGATAGGGGATTGGATGTTGGATAGGCAAAAAAAAAAAAAAAAAAAGTGCCCACCTGAATAACTTTAGTATGGTTATCAGGGTTTCTGGATGTAAAACCAAAATATCAACTTTCTATGTAGAGGTTTTCCACTAACCAACCATGAGATCTTGGTCAACATCTCATAGTCTCTTGAGGTTTCCTCAGTATGGGCAAATGACATATGGGCAAATGATTATTTATCAATAAACGTATTTTTTAGAACAGTTTTAGATTGCCAGAAAAATTGAGCAGATAATACAGCAAGTTCCCATATATCCCACCATTCTCTCTCCCCTTTATTAACATCTAACATTAGTGTGGCACATTTGTTACAGTTAATAAGCCAACACTGATATATTATTATTAACTAAAATATATAGCTTACATTGAGGTCCACTCTTGGTGTTGGAGAGTTCTATGGGCTTTGACAAATGTATACCTTGTATCCATTATTATAGTATCATTATAGATGAGTTACTCTGTGCTAAAATTCCCCTTTGCTTCATCTCCTCATTCCTCTCATTGTACCCAAGCCACTGACAACCAGTGATCCTTTAACTATTTCTATAGTTTTGCCTTTTCTAGTATGTAATATAATTGGAATCATACAGCATGTGCCCTTTCAGATTGGCTTCTTTCACTTAGTAATGTGCATCTATCTAAGATTCATCCATGTTTCCTATGGTTTGATACTAATTTCATTTTATCACTGAATAATATTCCATTGCGTAGATGCTCCACAGTTTATTTGCCCATTCACTATTGAAGGACATCTTGATTGCTTCTAGATTTTGTCAATTACAAATAAAGGTACTCTAAATGGTCATGGAAAGGTCTTTGCATGGACATGAATTTTCAGCCAAGTTGTTTAAATGCTTATGGGCATGATTTCTGGATTGTATGTTAGGAGTGGCTGTAGCATTTTACATTCCCACCAGCAATGAACAAACGTTCCTCTTGCTCCATATCCTTGTCAGCATTTGGTATTGTCAGGGTTTTGGATTTTGGACCTTGTGATTGGTGTATAGTGGTATCACTTTTGTTTTAATTAGTAATTCTCTAATACTATATGTTGTTGAGCATCCCTCCACAAGCTTATTTGCCATCTGTATATCTTTTTCTTTTTTCTTAAGTAGACATAACGCCCAGCACAGAGCCCAATGCGGGGCCTGAACTCATGACCCTGAGATAAGACCAGACCTAAGATGAAGACTCTAGGCCACCCAGGCATCCCATCTGTATGTCTTCTTTAGTGAAGCATCTGTTAAAAGTCTTTGGCCTCTTTTTTAATTGAGTTGTTTGCCTTCTTACTGTGAGTTTTAAGAATTTTTTGTATATTTTGGAAACAAGTTTTTTATAAGATATGTGTTTTGCAACCATTCTTTCCCAGCCTGTCTCTTCATTATTTTAATAGTGTGTCTCACAGAGTAGTTTTTAATTTTAATAAAGTCTAACTTACAAATTTTTTTTCATGGACTATCCTTCTGGTATTATATCTAATGCTCCTCACCAAAAGATCGTCTTGATTTTTTCCACTCAATGTTATTATGAATTATGGTCATCACTTTTCTGAAGTTCTAATAGTTCTAATAGTTTTTGAAGTTCTAATGGTTGTAATTCTAATAGTTGTAATTTAGATTACATGAGTTTCTTCAATATCATTCTGGGTCACTTTTAAAGGAACCCACTGATCTTTGAGCACATTCTTACTTTCTGGTACTATATGAACACATAAAAATCTGCCCTTCTGATAAAACAAATTGACATGGGTCTTAAATTAGAATCCATTAAATTACTTGGAAAATATTTATTGTGCACTTATCATGTGTCAAGCTCTGCTTTAGCGCTTGGAATAGGAACAAAACCTAGGAAGGCCCTGAAGCAGTGGTATCTTTGATGTGCTCATGGAGTAGCAGGGCGGCCGGTGGACTTGGCAGTGCTACACATGGGGACATCGCATAGGACTGCAAAGATCATTTTAAGGGCTTTGACTCTTAACCTGAGACATAGGACACCTGTTCAGTGGCTTGCACAGAGGAGGGGTGTTATCTAACTTACATGTACACTGAACCTTTGTGTTGAAAATATACTCATGGAAGCAAGATCAGAAGACAGAAAGTTTATTAGCTAATGCTGGGAAGAAATAATATAGAGTAGAGATGCTACGAAATCCTGAGTGTACATAGGTTTTTATAGTCAGGGACAACTAAATGTGCTTAGGAATTAGATATGAATTAGACAAGAGAGGAATCCAGGAAGACACCCAGGTTTTTGGTCCACACACAAGAAACATTCTTTGCCAGTGTTTGAAATAGAGAACACTGAGGTCTGGCAAATGTGAAGGAAGATTAGGAGTTGAGTTTTAAACTTGTTGTGTTGAATATTTATTAGACATCTAATTAGAGATCTTCAGTAAGAATTAAATCATTCTACAAGTGAAGGGTTAGATCTGAGTTGAAGTAATACATTTAAGCTTCTTTAATATGTATCAATGGTATTTAAAACTTTGAAACAGAGATCACCAAGGGAGAGGGAAGATACAGAAGAGAAGAAATCCAAGAACTCAGAATGTCAGATTTTTATCTTCTGGCTTGGAAGCATGTAGCAAGAGGGTCTCTAGAAACAGATGAAGAGGAAGCCCTCCTTTTCTACCTCCAACAATATATAGACGAATTGTTCACCTACACAGAAGTCTGTGGAACGCTTTTGTTCTATAGATAGTAGTGGTAGTATGAGCAACTAATAAATACCATAATCTAATTTAATGGAGCAATCTGAATATGTACATAAAGATAAGCACCAAAATAAAAAAATTGTAAGTGTGCATATGCCTTAGTAAACATTTTGCCAATGGTGTTTTGATTCTTATTTGGCTTAGTATTTTTTTTTTATCTTCACCTAATTCTTAATTAAACAAGACTCCACTCATCTATTCTTTTATTCAATACTAAGTGTCTACTATGTTTGAAGTATTTTTGGCTAGATCCTGTGGCATAAACATTGTTACTTTTAGTTATTTCTCTATCCTTATGTTTTGAAAAACTCACATTTGGATTTTATAGCAGAAAGCAAGTGTGAATATTGTATTTTTAGAGAACTGAAAATAGATATGCAAAAATCAAATATATATGCGTTTCCTCTGTTTTACAGCCACAGCAATATCAGCAAAATTTCATGTTCAGAAACTTTGTCATAAAAGCAATTTAGAAAAATCCCACTCCTGGTACATCCAAAGATTTTATAAAGTCAAATGTGTTAAAGTACTTTGAGTTTGAGAAGCCAATTAAAGATTGCAGTCCTGAGGTCCTTTGACAATAAATAACCTTGAAGAGCTGAAAAATATCCTGGGAATCTCCCTGCTTTACCCTCGAAGTTCCTCCTTCTTGTAGGTCTCCACCGACCCATGTCAAGTACTGCTGGGCTCCTGGCCCTAAGCTAAATACATGGGCCTCTCCTTGGTGTGCAGAATCCTTGTCATTTTCATTTGTCTGAATATAAAACCTCAGTGTTACTTATTATAATAATTTTTTGATGATAACTGTAAGGTGAGGATAATTTTTTTTAAACCGCAGATTTAATTCCAGATAATTTCTAGATTTCCAGGGTCTCACAAGTTAAGTGAACATATTGACAATAATTTAGTGAAAAGTGATTCATTCTCGCTGATTACATGCCCCTTTGAACTTTAAAGTGGTAAGGAAATTGAGTTGATACTGAATTGCCATGTTACAAAATACCCTTAATAGCAGTGACTAAGCAATTTGCATTTCCATTCCTTAAAAACAAATGATCCAAAACCATTCAAAGTCCTTCAGAAAGCATGAAATTACCTCCTGTTCCTGAGTCACAAAATGCAACTGGAACATAAAGTCAGAGTGAAGGTCCATACGAACATGAGGAGCATTTGTCTATTTACAGATGTGCAAAGAAAAGCTCCAGCATATGCCAAGTCCCGAAAAAAACCCCAGATTGCTAAGAAATAGTCAAGAGCCTTATGCTTCTGGGCAATGGAGTTCAAAAATCACTAATGTAGGAAATTTCTGCCACCGAGAATGCAAGTCAACCCAGAAACAAAAAATTTTAAATGTCATTACTTTGAGTCAGTGAAAAAGACATGGTTAGAAATGCCAGGAGATCAATAACTAAATGCCAGACTTTCCACAAATCATTCATGAAAGTTACATCTATTCGCTGAACTGTAGAAAATAAGGAATGTCTTAATATTTGCTGATCTGAATGTTGGTGCTACACAAACTTAAAAACTCAGTGAGCAACATGTGCAGCTTTTAAAGGTTAACAAACATAAAATAAAATGATACCTAGGAAAGTTGAAAGAAGTAACAGACAAACAAACAAGCAAACACAAATTAAAAGTTCTTAAAAGTAAGTATAAAAGTCATACAAAAATAGCCTGGCTTAATAAGATGCAAGTTGATTTGTTTTAAAGGCCTAATAAAAGGGTCAGTCTCTGGTAAAATGGACTGTGACTAAAATGAATAAAGGCAAAAATCCTGAAAGCAAAAAATGAGGCATAGTTCTTGATATCCAAATTTTATTTTTAAAAAAAGGGTATTATGAGGAAATAACTTGTTTGAAAACTTAGGCAATATTCAGTTACCTGCCTTTAATTTACTAGTATATTTTTCTATATTATGATTTTCTTTCTAACTTAGATGTGCCTCACAAGTTGTGAGATTGTCATTAAATTTAAAATAATTCATAATCTTAATTTTGATATTTGGACCCATTGATGTATATGAAAGTGGGTTGTGTTTTTGATTAATGAGTAATTTACTAACAACAAAATGTTCAGATTTTAAGGATATGATGTAATAAGTTTTGACACTCACATGACCACCATTCTGATCACCATATAAAATATCTCCAACATCCCACTAATTTCTCCTGTGCTCCTTTGCAGTGAAATACTTCACCTTTCTCCTAGTGGCAACCACTATTTTGATTTGTGCCAGAATATAGATGGACTATAGGGTATAGGGTGTTTTGTGTCTATTTTGTTCCAAATAGATTTTGAGTTTCACCTATTACGTTGTGTTCATTCTTTTAGAGTAATTAGTAGTAAATTCCAGTTTATTATGGTGTCTTGCTATGTTTATTCATTCTCTTGTTGATAACCATTTGGGTTACTTTCAGTATTCAGTATTCGACTATGAAAAGAATACTTTGAATGTTCTTGTACAAATCATTTTGTGGACATAAATATTCATATTTCTTGGGTGATCTCTGCTGTTGTCTTCATTTTGGTTGTTTTTGTTGTGGAACTTGAAGAGCTTATTCTACTATTTTACGAGAGAACCATAAGATCTAGAACAGACAAAATATTTCAGATGAAGAGAATAGACAAAATAAGAGGAAGAAAGAAAGAGGAGGAAGGACGTGAAGAAGAAGAAGGAGGAGGAGGAGGCGGCGGAGGCTGCGACAGCAGCGGCAGCACAAGGGGAGTAGAAGAGAAGGAAACAAAGGAGGAGAATGGGACGCCTGGGTGGCTCAATCGGTTGAGCATCCGACTTCAGCTCAAGTCATGATCATACAATTTGTGGGTTCAAGCCCCATGTCAGGCTCTGTGTTGACAGCTTGGAGCCTGCTTCAGATTTTGTGTCTGCCCCTCTCCAGCTAATGCTCTGTCTCTCTGTCTCTGTCTCTCTCAAAAATAAACATTAAAAAAAAATAGGGAGGCACCCTCCAGAGTCCATGGCCGCCCCGCCGCAGACCTTTAAGCTCCTAGCAATTTTAGATGTCGAGAACATCCCCTGTGCACGAGACTCAGTATTGTACGGCTAACTAGGCTCTGGTGGCTGGCGGGCCTCGGACATTTTTTGTTAACCAGCAGGATTAGAAGATCATGCGATGTTGGAGTAGGAGGATTTATCTTGGTGACGTTAGGATGCCGGTTCCATTGTAGGTATAATTACACAAAGCTTAGAATCCAGGAAAGAATGGCCAGAGAAGGAATTAAAAATAAGATTCTGTATGAAAGTACCCACTTTGATCCTCAAAGAAAACCAGCCAATGGCAGTGGCGGCAGTGGGGTGACCTCGGGCACAGAAAACCCAGCTACAAGTCCCTGATGCCCACGCTAGTAAACCCTGTACGTGCCGTGGCTTTCAATCAAGTAAATAAACTATGTGTCCGTCATATAAAAAAAAAATTAAAGAAGGAAAGGAAGAAGAAAAAGAAAATTATTATCAGATACTATAAAATGTTTGTGAGGCTATAAGAACTAAGAAAATATGTTATTGAAGGAGGTATAGACAAATAGACTACTGGGACAGAATAGAGCCAAAAATCAGGCTTTCATAAAAATAGATCCTTGGAAGACACAGATCACTATTAGAAATGACACAGGGATGTCACTGTAGATCCTGCAGCCGTTAAAAGTATAAACAAAGGAATACTAGAATAAGCTGTTCAAGTTCTACCCTCACCCAAAATAGTGGAAATTTGCATTTGTTACTGTGAGCTAGAAAGCTTTTCAATACTTAAAGGTCTTCTAGTAAGATCAGTGAGGGTATTAAATGTTAACCTTTTGATGCTACATAAAGATATATTCGATATTTGAAAGATCTACATGTCTCAACGAACAAATATGTTCTGACTTCTCAATGACAATATTACAACATCATACATGGATAAAGATTAACTAAAATATATATGATGGACCAATACATTTTAGTGGAGTAGGTAGGGCATGAACGTTCAGTGATACTTCCATGTTCCACATTACAGCTAACCTTGAAAAAACATTTGGCTTTTCAAGTTTTGGAATAGTATCAAAGAAAGGATTTTACAATTATCCAGAAAAGGCATTAAATACCCCTCCCTTTTCTGTATGGGACTGGATTTTCTTCATGTATTTCAACCAAAACAATATATTTCAACAGATCAAATACAGAAGCATTAATGATAATTCAGGTGATTTCCATTAAGCCAAACAATAAAAAGATATATAAAAATATAAAATAAAGCCACACTTCTCACTGAATTTTTTGTTTTGAAAGATAAAGTTATTTTTCTCTAAACATTTTATTTACATTAACATATAATATATTTTCTGTTTTTATGAGCTAACAAATGAATATTTCAAATTTTCCTCTTCAAGCTTCTAATTTGATAAATGCTGTGGATATAAGTCCATATAAACCAAAGTTCTTTGAGATCTTCAGTTACTGTCAGAATATTAAGAAGTCCTGAGATAAAAAACCTTGAAAACAATGACCCTAGGAAAATATGCATATAAATGTCCTTGAACAAAACTGCTCATCACAACTCTATTGGTAATGGTTAGAAAACTGTTAACAAACCAAATGTCCACCAACAACATCTTAGGTGAATAAGTTACGATATAATTTATATACACTTATGTCTAAAGTTACTGCAGTGAAAATGAATGAATGATAGCAACACTATTGGATCTCAGCAATAAAATTTTGAACAAAAAATGCATGTGGCTAAAAACTGCATTAGTGTGATCTCATATGAAGTTTAAAAGATGCAAACTAAACAAAGTACTTTTTAAGAATATGAATATATTTGGTAAACTTATAAACCTAATCAATGGAATGGTAGACACTAAGTCAGAATAGTGCTTTCCTGGGAAAGGAGCAGGTGGTTGACATTAAAGAGGGACATGGAAGAGATTTCCAATGTCATAATAATATTCTGTTTTTAAATATATGTATCATGTACGTGGATTATTGATGCATTATTATTATACATATCTTACCAACATTTAAGATATTTAAGGGCAAATTATAATTTTATGGGAAATAGGTTTAGAGATTCCCCCAGGCTTACACCAATGGTTTAACAAAGCATAAAGAAGTACAAAGCCCTGGGATGCTCTGATCAGAGTTTAGGTAAACAAGATTAGCAACCAAGAACAGGAAGGTACACAGGCACCCCAGAATAGAGAGGGAGGGGCAAAGGCCCCAAACACATAGATATAGGAAATAAATAAGATTAGGCATTCAGGGCAAAGCGCCCCCCAACTTAATACTATAGCAGAAAGCTGCTTTCACAGGAAGAAAGGACCAAGTTAGGTAAACAGGTAAATTGGGCTATACACCGCGGTGCTGCAGGGGAAGCAGCCCAGAAAGGAGAGATTAACATAAGAAAAGGTGCCTTGTTAACCCTGAGGTTATTTCTCTTCTCTGTTTTATCCCCTAGGCTAGCTATGATAAACTGAAGAGGTGCCTCACATCCGCTGTAAATAAACTTCTGTTGACTGATGGGTGCCAGGATTTTGTTTTGTATTAACCCAAACGCCTAACCCTGAATACCTTCAAGACCCCCTTTCCCTCACGTCCACAAGTTAATGTTCACAGATTCATTGTCTCTTTGTACACATCCTTTGCCATGTGTGTAAGCCTCTGATCCTAATAGAAACAGAGCAAGGACTCTTATTAGGCGCTCTTGTCTTTTCCCGGACATTGGCCATCTCTCTCCTATTTTTAGCCTGTGTCTGCTCTCACGCTGGCCAAGAGAGAACTTTAGACTTAGAGTCTGAGACAATCTAAGAGAATATATTTGCAATATATATAACAAAACATTAAATTATGAAAATATATAGAATTTTTCAAATAAAATAAGAGATCAGGCAACCAAATGAAAAAATGAGAATGGATATAAACAGGCAATTTTTAAAAGAAATAAAAAACAATAAGATGTTTAACCTTTTAGTAATCAGGAAAATGATAAGTATAATGTATGTATTGGCTATATATCATATAACTTACTGATTTAAATATTATACAGTGTTTGTAAGGGTGTAAAAAAGTCATAAACCATTGGTTGTAGTATAAATTTAGAAGAATTAATCAAAATGTGAAGTTGTCATCCTGTGCCTCAGCTAATCTACATCTGTGAATCTGCCCTAAAGATCCTGCCCATGTACCCAAGATGGATGAAAGGCCTGGTCTCAGCAGTACTGCTTGTGATAGCAAATTCTGGGAAGTTCCGTCTTCGGGAGATGATCCGATACTTGGGTGAAGACCCCATATTATGTGACATACAATGGCCATCTGTTGAAAAGAATGAGGTGCTCCTAAATATCCTGAAATGTAAAGATATCCAGGATGCTGTTAAGGAAAAGAAGCAATTTTGAGGACAATATATATGATATGATCCCACTCGTCTACAAAAATGTGCATTATGTATGAGTGGATAGGAAACACTGCCAGGAGTATTGATTTCTGAAGAGGGCAGTTCAATGTACAGAGTAGGAAGTTTTCACATTTTATTCTCCATAGTTTAATAATGCTGAAAATTTTTACATCGAGTGTATATTTGATGAGCCATTTTATAATATACTTAAAATTTACACAAAATAATAATACACAGAAAGGCCATCAATTAAAAGAAAGATTTGTGCAATACAGATGAACTTAAAAATGGATGAAGGAATTACCTACTAAAGACATGGAAATATTAGGAATATAAGTGGAGACACAATGAATGGATTTGAAATTGATACAGCAAGAATAATCATGCTATTTTAGCAGAATAAACATCTGTAGAGAAACGTCCCTTACACTAAATCCACAATACTAAGAACAATGCCAGGGTTTTTGTTGGCCAATTCCACATCAGAAGCTATGACAAAACACAAGTATAACAATGATGAAATTTTTGAGTTGCAAATAAGCTATTCTCAGCCTCTGTTTTGAAAAAAAAATCCATATTATTGTAGCATCTTACATCGAAGTGGTGATAGGCTAGAAAATATATGTTATTTGTATAGTCGAATGCATTAATTCTTCACCAGGTCCTTTGGAATACATTTCTTTCCATGCAGCATTGTTAATTATGTCAATATCAGATATCTGTGCTGCTTAGTATTCTGCAGTGAGTCAACTCATCCTTCAATGAGTTTAACTTTCCCTCAAGATTATGAATTTCATTAGAAACTAACAGCAATTAAAATATGTCTGAGAGAAGTTAGTGACATCTGTATTGAAATAATGGCACCTGGAAGACGTCTCCATTATTCTATCTTGTTACCAGAGATAAGGATGACAGGAAAATAAGAAATAGATCTTGGTCGTTTCCCTCTACACACACACACACATCCAAATCTTTACATGATTTCATTCCAAAACATACAGGAATAAAACATCTTTTCTATTTCTGATTTAAGAAAGCACAAATTTTTACTCCCGGGCATTTTTTGTCACTTATCGTTTCTGATATTCTAAATCTCAGAACATGATAATTTATTCCATCACAAAGGGAAAAAGTTATTCATTTATATCGACTCTCAAGTCATATCAGAGAGAATTTAAAGCACTTTGGCATCTCCATATTTTATGTGAAATGTTCATAAATAATTAATAAAAGATTCCGAGAAATTGGTGCTGAAGACTGAAAGCATGCATGGAAATGAGTGAAATGGAGACAAGATTATCTTCAAAAAAAAAAAAAAAATTTTAATCCTTATGCATTGTTTGAGTCAGGATACTGAAATGGACTGTTTCACTCGTGGGTGATGCATCAGACTCCAGTGGTTGGTTGTGCTGTGGGTCCTGGAAGCCCCAAGCTGAGCAGTTCCATTTCTGGTCTCCTAGAATCAACGAAAATCAAGTTCCCAAGTCATCTTAACAACAGAACCAAGGAGAATGGCCATTCGAGGCATTTTACGTGGTGACAGCCTGGCAGCAGGTGTCAGTGAGGAAGTAATGATCCTGACATCAGACACAAAGCAACATCGGAGCCCAGAGGTAGATCTGAGGCCTCAAAGCTTTAACGATTTGGGTCTCTTTTATAGAAAAAAAATTAGATAGTAAAGTAAATACTTAGTGGGGCGCCTGAGTGGCTCAGTTCGGTTGAGCGTCCGACTTCGGCTCAGGTCATGATCTCACAGTTTGTGGGTTCAAGCCTTGTGTTGGGCTCTGTGCTAACAGCTAGCTCAGAGTCTGGAGCCTGTCTTCGGATTCTGTGTCTCCCTCTCACTCTGACCCTCCCCTGCTTGCACTGTCTCTTTCTGTCTCTCAAAAATAAATTAAGAACTTTAAAAAAATAAAATAAAAAAGTAAATACTTAGAATAAGAAGAAGAGATCAACAAGTTACAAAGTTTCAAGCTAATAATTGCCATAAACATAAAAATCCAGAAAAATAACCTATATTTTTAGCTACCATATCTTAATTATAATTTTTCCTGCAGTTTTATGACTAATTCTGATTCTCTTTTTGGAAATTTCATTGCAATATTGTTTTTAACTTAAGGGTAGAATTACAATTGTTTCTCCTCTAGTATGGTTGATCAAAATTTATATTTTATTATTAATATTTGGCATGCATAAAGCTTTTGCTTCCCACACATAGTCACTTTTTGTGCATGTGTTTTTGTTTGGATTTTAAAAATGCAGAAATCTTAGTTCTATTTTGCGTACTTCCCATCAAATGAGAAAGAAATATGATGCTTACAATTGTATATGCTACATTTTAAGAATATTTCTGACAGGAGAGAACATCCATATCAACAAGATACTGAAGATGAAATCCTCTCCTTGCAATTTTAATATCTGATGATTGAAAGAATTTTTCGGAGTCCACATGTGCTCATATGTCTAGGGATGAACACTGTATATAATATTCCTTTATGGGTCTGCATTCTTTTTTTAAAAATTTATTCATTTATTTTTAGAGGGAGAGAGAGAGAGAGGCAGAGAGAGAGAGCGTGAGCAGGGGAGGGGCAGAGAGAGAGAATCCCAAGCAGGCTGCACTGCCAGCATGAAACCCAATGCAGGGCTTTAACTCACGAATCTTGAGATCATGCAAGACCTGAGCTGAAATCAAGAGTCAGACGCTTAACCAACTGAGCCACCCAGGCATCACTCTGGTCCTGCATCTTTGTGTCATGATCAGGAAACGTTTGCTGGACAATTACAGGTATTCCTGGAGGCCATTCCTACACTGGCGAGAACTGTATATTTCATGGAAGTGACTGACCTAAGTAAATACATTTCTAAACCCAAACTGAATGCCTCTCCAGCTTACCTTTCCTTTTAGCCAGATCTCAAAAATGCCTGAGGCTTCAAGCCATCTGAGAGGGAGTGGATATGTATGATGGAGGGAAGTCAGAGAAAAGTCCAAGTGTGAAGAGACAAGTGTTATAACTAAATAAATTCAAAAATCTTACTTTTACAAATTTTATGGAAACCTGCGGCCATCACATGTTGATAAGACCCACCCCCAGAGTTTCGGAAGGGACCTGGAGTTCAAGTTTCCTAAGCTTTGCAGTCTCTGCCAGAGACTTTGTGCCTGTCGTTAGGTCAATACCTTCCCTTCCTTCCCCATGGATGGGAGCAGGCTGGCATCCTATTACAAGGCCTTCCTCTAACTCTTTATGTACCTTTTGGCTGCAGACCCTTCCCAGGTTAGTTTTCTAAAAAAAAAAAAAAAAAATGTTAGTAGAGTTCGTAGTGAAGAGCAGGGCCACAATGGGGTGGAGGATCCTAGGTAACTTTTTTTCTCTAGGATTGTTCTCAGCAATCATTTAAAAGTCCAGGGACACATCAACTGACTCTTGATCTCTTCAAGTCATGATCTCACAGTTTGTGAGTTCAAGCCCCGCGTCCCGTTCTGTGCTGATGGTGCAGAGGCTGCTTGTCTCCTCTCTCTGCTCCTCCCCTTCTCTCTCTCTCTCCCAAAAATAAACATTAAAAAAATAAAAATAAAAATACAGATGGCATCCATCAGAACTATACAGAGGGTATCACCTCCGCTCTTGCAGTGAACCTTCTCCTACTATGTATGCTTGTATGTTGCATATACTTACTATATCTTGTTCTGTGAATATACGGCCAATGGTTATTTATTGCAAGAGAAGGCTAAGTGGCACTGAGTCTTAGTGAGGGCATTTCTTAATTAAATTGAGTAGTAATAATCATTACAGCTTTGATTAATGTTAAGAATGGTCTTAATTTTAGATCCTTTTCTATTTTTTTTCTTAAAATTCTTCCACCTGCTACTCTTTCCTAGTTACTTTTATGGCTACAGTATAATGAATGTGAAGTAAAATAATTTCTGAACTAGTGTTGCTAGGAAGCCGGATAATGAGAATACACAAGACATGAGGTGGACCCACATAGCTGAAGTGGATCCATTTTCACCTTGATCTTCAATGAGGAAGTGACTCTTTCCATTAGAGGAAGTCAAGGGCATTTCTTTCTGCTTCACCTTAGCATAACAGAAAACTCTCATCCTACAGAGAATAGAGAATATGTTGACAATGATATAAAGAAAATTAGATATATGTAGAACAGAGAACATTTGTATCAGAGGAAAAGAAAACCAGTCCTGGAGGAGAAGGTACTGATGCTGGCTTCCAGGTTGGGGGCAATTTCAGTGGAATCAACCTGTTATGAGGTAGCAAGCTCAAAGTGTAGATTATGGTGCCATGTGAGGGACTGAGCACCGATCTCATGTGGTCGGCAGTTTGGGTGCTCAGCAGTGGGGGCAGGAGCCAGGTCAGCCATGGTGAAGGGACAGCTGGGCTGTTGACACCATGCCTAAGTTCCATCCCTGATGGATATTGTGGAAACAGTTCCATATATGGTTCATTGGTTGATTGAAGACATATACCATGTTCCATTTGGACAGCATCCCAACATCTAAAGAGCTGTATCCTAGCCGGTGCCATAATAAGCCCTCAGCTACTTTGTTCTTCTGGGTGATGGGATACACGAAACATCAATGAATTATGGGAAGTGATGCATTTCCTACAATGAAGGTATCTCAGCTGGTCGTGATGTTGGGTAAGATATCAGAACAGTGAATAACAGTTTATGTAAGTCTACAAATGGTGATTGGAAGAAGCCCTGCAGAAAGGAAAAGCATTTCCATATCCAGAACAGCTGTATACCAGGAGCCAAAAGGTGTGCTGACTTTTCTTAATAAAGATACCATGTTCTAAGCACAGCTGTGATTAGCATCGCTTCCTGATGAAGTGTGCTATAATTCACTGTCATTCTCCCAGAACCCGTCCTCTGCACTAGCCAAATAGGAAGTTAAACGGTCAGGGGTGCCTGGATGGCTCAGTCGGTTGAGCATCTGACTTTGGCTCAGATCATGATCTCACAGTTTGTGGGTTTGAGCCCCTCATCAGGCTCTGTGCTGAGAGCTCAGAGCCTGGAGCCTGCTTCAGATTCTGCGTCTCCCTCTTTCCCTACCCCTCCCCTGCTTATGCTCTGTCTCTCTCTATATCAAATAAACAAATAGATAAATAAAAACAAAAAGAAATTTTAAAAAGATATTCTCAAAAAAATAAAAAAGAAGTTAAATGGTCAGAATTACTCCTCCTCCCCACTCCCCAGAAGCTATATTAGCGCAGAGATGCTTCTGGTGCTCTTATCACTTAGGAATTTACAAGGGTGTTAGGAGCCTTGTGCCTGACCTCCAACCCTGTGAGCATCGACTATTGTTTCTTTGAATTCTTTCCAGCAGTCCGTTCCTGGAAGTGGGCAGTGTCTTCACATGTGTGCTTTGATAAGTGCTCTGATCGCCTGAAGATGTGCGTCTTTCCAAACCTCTGGGCTTCTCTCGCTTTGCAGCTCTCTCTTCTCTGGTAGTCTGTCTACAGGCAGACTAGCCACTTGGATCTGCCCAGACTCAGTGGGTTCACTCAGCTCCACCTAAGTTTCCCCTCCTTGAGCTGCTGTCAAGAAACTCCCTTAAGGCAGCAAGCTGAGACCATCATAGGCTTCTCTTTTTGTTTCCTATTTGTCATGAATCACACTGTTCTTTGTGCCTGAGTTCGTGTTATAAAAGTCATTGTTTTACTTATTATGTCGATTTAAAAAAAAATAGGTTAGAGGGTAAATCTGGTTTCTATTACTCAATCCTTGGCAGAAGCAGAAATTCCTATATTCAGTTTAGTTGATTTTATTTTGAAGTTTATTTATTTATTTTGAGAGAGAGCTCATGAGAGCAAACAAATGGCTGGAGGATGGGGCAGAGAGAGGGGGAAGCGCAGAAAGAATCCCGAGCAGGCTCCGCACAGTCCACATGGAGCCTAAGGCAGGGCTCAGATCCAGGAACCATGAGACCATGACCTGAGCCGAAATCAAGAATCAGACGCTTAACTGGCTGAGCCACCCAGGTGCCCCTAAATTTATTTTATTTTAAAATTTGGTTTGAATGGCTGTCACCTATGAAAAAGACACTTCAAATATATACAGATCCAACATAGTTGTCCATGCTTTTTACATCATGATGCTGCTTTTTCTGTTTCATTTATCAATTATGTAAAAGGTTTTTTTGTTAAAATGTAGCTATTGTATTTCTATCTTCCCAGATGCCAATCATCATTCTTGAAAATATGTGGAAAAACATTGCATTTTTATATTAAAAATGATTCAAGATCAATCAAAATTGTTTCTTTGGAAATATTTTGAAGAGCTTAAGTAAATCTGTGATCATATTTTTAAGTGTGCAGATATGAGAGTTTTCATAGATGACACATTATTTTCAGCAACAAAATCACACAGTGATACAAGCATAAGCAGGTAGCAGTTCTCAAAATGTGCTGTGCATGACAAGAAAAGCACCTGCTTGGGAGAGGGCAGAGGAAGAGAGAGAAAGAGAGAGAGAGAGACTGAGAGAGAGAGAGAGAGAGAGAGAGAGAGAGAGAGAGAGAGAGAGAGGGAGAAAGAGAGAATCTTAAGCAGGCTCCATACTCAGCACAGATCCCGATGCAGGGCTTGAACCCACAAGCTGAACCGTGTGACATTGACCTGAGCAGAAATCAAGAGTCAGATGCTTAACCAACTGAGCCATCCAGATGCCCCAAGTAGTTCTTTTTAAGAGCGTATGCGATAGATAAACTGAAGGACTCCATAAAAATTTGCTTTGCTTTTTGCTCCTTTTTCCTGCTTCTATTCTTGTGAGGACCCACTTTACACATGCTTTATAATGCAAATAACATATGTCCTCCTTGTAAGGGACAAGAGTTAATGCTTCTCTAGAATAAATGACATCTAAGGAAGGGCCAGGTGAGAATGACAGGAGGAAGCTATCGTATGTATATTCCAGACCAGGGCCAGACATCTCCAGGTTAGGACCCCTGGCTCCCAGGAAGAACACCTGGGTTCCCATCTTTGTTCTAACTGGACCCTGGATGCTGAGGGGGCATGTACACCATCCTCCATAAAAATCCCTAGACCCCAAACGAAGCCAAGACTCTCTCTTCTCCTTTCTGAGTCTCCCAGATGCTCCTTCTGTATTTCTCTCTCTCTATATATTCAGTAAACTCTGCTTTTGCCTCCTGTTGGCTCACATTTGATTTCCATCCTGCAGGAAGCCAAGGACCCTCTTGGCTGGTTCTATGGGATTCCCCCCACTCCCCACCCCGGGTCCTTGGGCCTGGCCTGCCTGCATCACAGATAGGTTTTCACTCTGCTAAAACCTCTTCTTTACCCTGAAGGAACAGATTATATCTGTTTATTTGGGACAACATATCTTCTGGGAACATCATAGTAAGAGTCACTTGTTCTCACTAAAAAGGTCAGCAAATTGGTTTCATGGCACTTGAAACATCAGTGGAAAAAAACGTAAAGGTTTGTCCACATTTTCTGGATACTTAGATTGTAAATATTCTACTAATCGTGATGGTTCCATATTCTCATTAGCTAACATTTCAAGGCAGAAAACATACCTAATGTGAAACTCAAATTGCCTGGATAATTTGGAATTATTTTGGCTTCCCTCTTGTCATATCTGATTACATCTTAATTGTTTTTACCCTCTGGTGTGCTTGATAAGGAGCTCAACGTGGAATAGAAATGTCTGGGGGCACCTGGTGGCTTAGTCAGTTAAGTGTCCGGCTTCGGCTCAGGTTCTGATCTCACTGTGTGTGAGTCTGAGCCCCGTGTCAGGCTCTGTGCTGACAGTTCAGAGCCTAGAGCCTGTTTCACATTCTGTCTCCTACTCTTTCTGCCCCTCCCCTGCTCCCACTCTGCCTCTCTCTCACTGAAAAATAAGTAAACATTAAAAAAAAGAAATATCTGCCAATTGTTTGCCTATGAATTATTGATATTATGTTTAGACATTTGTTGTTGTTTTAATATGACAGCATGAAGTTTCTGGCATGAAGCCATCACTGTCACCTCGTCTGCAGTTAGAACTTCGACACTCCCCCTAGGACAGTTCACTTACCATATGTGACACACACCTGTCTTACCTACAGAACTAGGGAACTTGTGTCTATCCTTATATGAAATATTAATAAGCCTTAATTTCTTACTTTTTTGAAATTTCAAATATACACTTAGGAGCACCTGGGTGGCTCAGTCAGTAAAGCGTCAGACTCTTGATGTCGGCTCAGGTCATGACCTCACAGTTCAGATCGAACCCTGTGTTGGGCTCTGCACGGACAGTGTGGAGCCTTCTTGGGATTCTCTCTCTTCCTCTCCCTGCCCCTCCCCTGCACTCTCTCAAAATAAATAAATAAAACATACATCAAAAAATATACACACCCAAAAGTTCTGATATTTTAATCTACATCCTGCAGCCCAGGGAGGACTGGGTTGCCTTTAGGGTATGGAACTTGCTCACCTAAATGACAAAGCTCCAAGAAAGGGAGGAGTAGACTCCCAAGGCCATAGCTATTGAGTGACAAGAGCAAAGAGACCACTCAGGCAACCACTGATAACAATTAACAGCCTGCCAGAAAAAAAAAATCTAGCCAGGACTGAAGCCTTAATACTGAGGACATTTCTGGGAATGAACAGGTACATAGGGATCATACTAAAAAAAATTAAGCTCATGTACTTATTGGAAAATAAAAACAAATCCTTTGTGAAAGAAAACGCCTTGCCACTTCCAGATTAAAAATCAAGATAAGACCAAGATTATGTACTTGTGTGCACCAGGAAAACCCAAAGCCAAAGAAAGATGTATCAATGGAGTTGATAGGGTTCTATCCCCTCAGTACTACATTGTCGCAGAAGGAATGTGTTAAGAATGAATCATAGAGAGAAACCTTTAGGCTGAAGACGAGAGGTGAAATTGTGCCCCCAGAGGATTTTGTTACAACTGGCTTGTCGCGTTCCTATTGAAATGCTCTGTTTCTCAAGCCCAAAGTCAGTATTGTTGAGGAGGGAGAAGTCTGGGGGAAGAACCATCATCTCCGGCCCTACGTGATCTGTACGCCTTTGGTCACCCACACCTGTGATAAACTGCTGTGTCTCTTGGAAGGTTGTACCCTTGACATCAGCTTTCATCTGTGACTATTCGGACCGCACTGCTACAGCTGGTAGGGAAAGGTGAATGGCGTCAAGAGTCTGTGCTGTGCTACCAGTAACTTGAGCAGGTAGGCACTGATGTCCCTTCCTTTTCCGAGAAAAGCATTTGGGCTTCATGATGTCAGCTAAGTGTTGCGTCAGGCAATAAGTGTTCCAGGTTTCTAGAAGCTCCTTCCCTTGGAGGTAAACTCCAATCTAATCATTAAGGGAGATGTTTCTATCTGACAGGAACATGTTATCAGATGATCACAGAAAAATTCTAACATTGTAGATACATACAGGTACCAAACAACTTTTAAATTATTTCTGCTTTTAAAAAACTGATGCTTCTTCCTTCTTTTATTCCATGTCGTGAACATCTCTCTTAGGAAGATTGGCAAGATAAAGGGTTAAGAGGAAATTAAAATTTTGAATTTTGAATATTTAAAAATCAACAATGAATCATGCATTATCCAGTGTAAGCACAACTCTGTAGGCGGACTGACATGTATACAAAGAGGAAAAAAATTAAATTTCCTTACAAGCTATAGTCCATTGTACCCGGCAGAGTGACCTGTTTGGAACTCAACTGCCTCAGTGTTAATGCTTTGTTAGGGGCAAAAGGCAATCCTAACTTAACAATATCCCAACCTCCAGGATCCTCTAAGTCTCCTTTTACGTATAAAAATTCCTTTGGAAATTTCCTTTATCTCTACCTCGCACCCAAGATATATGTTAGCAATCATCCTCCAAGCATATGGGCCGCTGATATAAATCTGAAGGGTCTCATGACTAGCTAAGGTCTTACTAGACAGTAGTAAATTAACTTTTCCTAGTAGCAGCTAGCCCCTCAAGGTCCTGGAGACCCTGCTCCCAGAATTCTTTGCAGGCTTGGGCTATCCCTAACTCCCTCCCAACTCGAAAGCGTATAGTCAATTGCTTCTCACAATCCCAGTGCAGCTCTTTCTGCCCATAGGTCCTGTCCTCCTGTTGTAATAAAATCACCTTTTTGCATCAAAGATACCTCAAGAATTCTTTCTTGATGGTTCACTCTCAACCCCAACATTTCCACATCAGTACTATAACAACTAATAGTTACAAATCAGACAGAAACATACCTTTCATTTTATCATGTTTTTAATGAAATGATATTCAGATAAATATATGTATTCTCCTGTGTATTAAAAATTGAATTAGCTCTCTGAACTCATGGTTTCAGAAGTATTCTTTTTAAAAATTTTGTTTAATGTTTATTTTTGAGAGAGACAGAGAGAGACAGTGTGAGAAGGGGAGGGTCAGAGAGAGAGGGAGACACAGAATCCGAAGCAGGCTCCAGGCTCTGAGCTAGCGTCAGCACAGAGCCCGACGCGGGGCTCAAACCCACCAACCATGAGATCATGACCTGAGCCGAAGTCGGATGCTGAACCGACTGAGCCACCCAGGAGCCCCTGGAAATATTATTTTCAAGGGGGAGGTTAGTTTTTTTTTTTTTTTAAGAAGTAGGTTTAAAAAGTATTTTAAAACAACCATTAAGTAAATAATTGCATCAGTGATATGCAAACATGGTAGGAAAGTACAGGTAGGATGTGAATCGCTGAGAGTTTGAGAAACTGTGCAGTATTGTTTATAGTGCCATGTGCAGAACTTACAGTTCTGTTGACAAAGATCTTACACACTGTTTTAGGCTACATTCCTAGAAGCAGAGCCTGAGGCAGGAATTTTTATACAGGTGATTCACTGAGGAGTGCTTTCAGGAAAAACCTGTCTGGAAGGACAGGAAACACGACAGGGCAGGGAGGCTTACTGTGTGGTCTCAGGAGATTCTTAGCGCAGACTGATCCTGCAGGGGATTCTGCTGTGTACATGCACCAGAAGAACTGCCCTGCCTCGAGGAAGGAGATTGAGGTGCTGTAACCCCAATCAGTACACTTTCCAAGGCCTCTCTTGGTGAGTAGCAATCTTCTGGAGACCAGAGTGATAAGTCACAGAAACTGGAAGACAGGTTTCTCACTTGGTGAGAAGAATCTGGAGGGGACACCCAGAGCGTCTGCCTTAAAACCTTACTCAGGAGAAAAAAAATACAATAGTAAACACCCAAACACACTGAGATAACTAACTGACAGATTACAATCCAGGGAGGTCTGGAAGCAACTGGCAAGAACTACGCACCATCCTTGGGAAAAGGAAGCTTGTCAATAGTCAGGGTCATCTTGAACTTCAGCACACTGGCCTCCTGTTTTTTCTTTTTTAAACATTTATTTATTTTTGAGAGAGCGAAAGCAGGGGAGGGGCGAAGAGAGGAGGACTGACTATCCGAAGCAGCCTCTGCGCCGTCGGGCTGACAACAGGAGCCGGAGGTGGGACTCGAACTCAGGAACCACGAGATCACCACCTGAGCTGCAGTGGGACACTCATCCGACTGAGTCACCCAGGTGCCCCTCCTGTTTTCCGTGCTAGTCTCCTGGGGTCTGATGGCAACAGAAGACATCAGCGGTATTATAACTGCCATAGGGAGGGACTGGCCTCTTCCAACAGGTGCCGGTCTTGAGTGAGTCACGGATGAGGTCCTGCAAGCTCATACTCTGGATTTCTGTTCCGTCATCACAAGAAGGAAATACTTCCCCTTTGTCAGGGAGTCTATTATATGGGGATAAAATGCGCAGAATCAACTAGATGTGTGGCAGGCTCTCGGAGGGGAGACGAATGAGGTGTCAACTTGCCAGGGCCCTGGCTTCCTGCAGCGGCCGGCGCACTGCAGGGCACGCCAATTCACTGCCGCTGACCGTGTATTTCCACCGCGTATCTCCCGAGCGTGAACCGGATGCATCTGATGAAGTGCTCCCAGCTCTGGCTGACATAAGTGACTTGCTGGCAGCATGCCTCCTTGCAGCTATTTTGGGCGCTGGGCTTGGGGCCGCTGAGGTTTGGCATGCTCGTCTTGGAGGCTCTCCCTGCTGGGCCAGGTGCCTGGCTGCGTTCCACCGCGTTCTTGCTTTCTCTTCCATTTAGCTGCTGCTGCTTGTTTTTATCCTCCCCTTTCCCTCCACGCCACACTTTGCTCCACAGATCTTGCCCCACTCTGTGCTTCATGGATGCTACTTGTCTTTTGGCCCGGGTGCCTCATGTAGAGCAGCACGAAAAGGCTCCACACCAGGCTCGCTGTCGCTCACTTGGCATGGGGGTGTTTGGTAAATTTGGCCAATGACAGCCACTTTGTGTCCCTGGCAAAGAAGCCTGCACAAAGTTGTTCTCATTGGACCTAACAATACTTGGTTTAGTGAGGAAGAACATAGACCCTAGAGCCAGACTCGGTGCATGTTGCAAATGTGGATTACTGGGGCCCCTGGGTGGCTCAGTTGGTTAAGTGGCTGATTCTTGATTTTGGCTCAGGTTATGATGTGACAGTTTCACAGGTTTGAACCCCCTGTTGAACCTGCTTGGGAATCTCTCTCTCTCCCAATCTCTCTGCCCCTCTCCCACTCGTTCTGTCTCTGTCTCTCTGAAAATAAAAAAAAAATAAAATAAAAGAGAAAGACAATGTCACTTATTGGTTGTGTTACATTGAACAATTCACTTCTTCCCCATGCCTCAGAACCATCATCTATGAAATGAGAATAACCTGTTGAGTTCATATAAGCATATAAATGGCTGACAATAGTAGTTCCTGGTAGCTAGAAACACGCTCATAAAGTATTAGTGAATTTCATTATTAGTGTTATTTACATTGCTATAGCATTTGTATAACTTTGTGTTCTAAGCTGGAGGCCTCTAGTATGTTGGCTGAGGAATTTCCATCATGACCCTGAAGTATGTTGTATCTTGTCATTAACAGAAGTAGAGCACAAAGAAATCTACCTCTCCTATTGAAGTATTAATTTTATGCAGCAATTAAAAAGGATGAGTTTGAGTTATTTCTAATGAAAGTATTAATTTTATGCAGCAATTAAAAAGAATGAGGTTGATTTATTCCTAATGTTTTGGAACACTAAACAAGACATAAAATCAAGGGGTAACTGAGAGTCACAAAGCAGTGTGTATAATACACATCTATGACCCATTTTATGTTAAAAAACAAATTCATATATATATATAAAATTACAGATATGATTACGTTCATAGAGGCAGTATAATATGGAGAAAATGATTTATCTGTATAATTACTGGACAGGAATTATTTTGTAGGAAGAGACCATCTGTTGAAAAGAAGCTTTTCAGCAAAGCTTTAAGCTTAAGACTTTAAGACAGTGCCTCAGCCTAAGGAAGTGCTCAGGGACGTTCATGGGAACAGGGGCAGAGGTGAAGTACAAGAGGTGAGAAAATGGGCAACTTCTGGTCCAGTGCAATGTGGAGGAAGGTCAATGAGAAGAGGCCCCCAAATGGTGGTAGCGCGGTGGTGGAAGGAGACTTAAATGCCCGCTGGAGGAGAAGCCATCAGTAAATACCCAGCACCTCCTAGAGTGACTTTTTCCTTTGTGTAGACCGCCCCCAGAGGCTATGTTCAACTTCTAGGTTGGAAAAGGGAGAAGACAGGGTCTTTACTCAGACTCAGCCAGCATCAGAGTTGCATGTACAGATGCATGAGGAGATGTACATATGGGGACACGCGCACATGCCCACACACACACACACACACACACACACACACACACACACGCAGTGAGATCTGCAAAGGTGGAAGAACACAGCCCAAACTGCCACGTGGTGATTGTTGGAAGAGGGGCGTGAGATTGTGATGGAAGGAAGGTGAGCAGTTGACACTCTTTCTCGGCCCTGTCCAGATCTCACAAAGAGCCTGTATTCACGTTGATGTTGGTAAAACTACCAAACAAACTCTTTGTTGCCATACTTTCTTAGTGAAACGCTCTGCATTACTCAGGATCTCCGGGCATCACTGCACCCTTACTGCAACCACAAGGGGCCGAGGAGGAGCTGACGGTTGGGGTGAGTGTGTGGCTGCTATGGTGCCTCGCATGGATGTTCCTCCTAACTTTTATAAAAGACCTGACAGAGAACTGATGTACTGAAATCAGCAATTAAGTGCCAGGCACATTCACTTATGGTTGACCTTTAATGTTTCTACCTACTTCTTTTTTTTTTTTAATGTTTTTTAGTGTTTATTTGGTTTTTTTGAGAGACAGAGAGAGACAGAGCATGAGCACGGGAGGGGCAGAGAGAGAGTGAGACACAGGATCTGAAGCAGGCTCCAGGCTCTGAGCTGTCAGCACACAGCCTGACGAGGGGCTCAAAGTCACAGACCGTGAGATCATGACCTGAGCCGAAGTCAGACACTCAACTGACTGAGCCACCCAGGTGCTCCCCCTTCATATGTTAGTCACTGCAGGCGCTGTTTCACGAGGACAGGGGGCCCGTAAGGATTTGACTCATTGCTAAAGCTCACACAGCCACTGTGGAAACCCAAGTACTGTGCTGTTGTTGCTGTGTTGTTACTGTTGTCATGTTGTTTCCTCTTCCAGTCCCAGTGTCCTCCTCCTTACGCTGGGTCTCAATCAGGTTACCCGCACGAAACCCCCACCTGCCCAGCACGACTTGCTTTCTAACCCTGTATCCTAGCTCATAAACCCTTTTTCTTCTTGTTAATTCCTGCCCGCTGCCCTCTTAATTCTTCACTGACTTACAGCTTGGCCAACTTCTTTCTCAATTTTTCTATAGTTTGTTTTCTTTTTGTTTTAGCCTAGCTGCCTTAGGGAGATTTTCGTTTTCTCAGTATCTCTAGATACAACCCAATACACTGGGTCTGGAGGGTAGCACCATGCCTTCATCTTTCCATTCCTAGGCAGTGTCATACCGCCTTGTATTCAAATGGTTTGAAAGAGGATTGGACAGGTGAATGAATGGATTCATGTGGCCTCTCTATAGCAGAGTTCCTGTTTTTCTGCACAGATGGACCCATTTCTCTGTCCACCCCGCAAGGGCAAACATTCCCCTCTTCCACAGCCTTTGTTTCTACCATCGGAGCTTGCCTCCCCCCATTCTCCCCACGTTAACCTGTGGGAGCGTCAAAAGCTAGGTGTCCACAGTGGCAACACAACTTACTCCTGAGAAAGCCTTAGCAAAGGAGAACAGCATCCAGGGAGTTTCCAAACCTCATCCAACGAGAGCTGAGAGACCATTAATAAATAAAACTGGAGCCTTTTCCATAGCGTTCCAATTTGAGGATGCCAACTATAGTACGTGAATAGCTGACTCTTGACATTTAAAAGCTATAAAACATAAGTCGTTGAACCATATTTGTATATTTCATTTATGAGAGTGTGAAATCTCTTGAGAGAGTCAAGCCAGAATTACCAGCATCCATTAACCCTGATAGAGGATGCAGGCTATCAGCAGGAATGTGCTGAAATCCTGCCATCTTGTGGCCAACTGAGACACGACACCTGTTCTAACATCTGAAACCCCAGTGCCTTTACAATCTTTCTTTTTTATCACAGTGCGGGGTAAACTGGACTGTTTCCTTCCAGCATTATCTTTTGATGCTCAAAAAATAAATAAAATTTACTCTTTCCAAAAAATATGTCTGTTCCATGGAGGGCTAGATCCTCATCCATGTACCCAAATGAATTTTGCTGCCAGAAGGTATATGGCAGGCATTCCCCTCCCCCAGAAACATGAGAGAGATATGTGTTTTCTCTGAATCTCAGAAAACAAAAGCAGGCTATCACTATCTCACATGTGTTTTCCTTCACTTTTTCTCCCGGCATCTGGTTGCACTTTTAGTTGAACAGATTTCCAAACACCACAAATATTAGGCAGGATCCTAACAAATCTTTAGTGGACTTGAAGGTAAACAAAAGATTAAGCAATGAGACGGTGAGCTGTGGAAGACCCAGAAGGAACGACACTCATGGATGTCATCAGATAGGAAAGCCAGGCTTCGTGGGAATATTCCGGCTGCCTAATCTCCTGGTTTCTTCTAGTTCTGCCCCCAAACAGGAGGAACTTTTCCCTGAAAGCCACTACCATACACAGCCCTTGAAAATGAAGAAAGTTTAGAGGTACCTGTTGACATAACGTCCCTGCCATCAGGCAGAGTGTAAGTGACTAGGTTCCCTGCAAAAGTAGTGGGTCTGGCACATATTTATCATAACTTAAATAGATATTTGGGTCACTTACACTGATACTTTAGAAATTAGATTATTATTGTTTTCTAAATATTACAATGGAATGGAAATGAGTTATTCATTCTGCTAATTTTTAAATCAACTCAAAATCTGGTCAGAGGTGTTTCAGATCATTTAAGTAGCAGTTACTCATGTGTCATTTCCACGCTTATAAAATCAAACTCTTAAATGCAATTGTAGAGATTGGGAGCTGCATTGGGGAAAATTGTTGTCTTTTTCTTCCTTAATTTAAAGCAGTAATAACCTTCAGAGGTAAGGCAAAATCAGAATGCCAGTGAAAAATATTTTTGTATGCAGGGTCATTTTTCTTGGTAAGAAGTCTAATTGCTGGTACTAAATGTACTTTATAATAATGACTCAGTCTTGTGAATCATAATTCTGGGAACACCTGAGTCGATGCAGAACTTTCAAGAAAGACCATGTTTACAGCGCTAGAAAGAGTAGACCAGTAAACCTTGGATTGCGAGTAACTTGTTCTGTGAGTGTTCCGTAAGATAAGCAAACATTTCTAATAAATGCTAACTTGATAAATGAGTGATATCTTGTGAGACAAGTAGTATGTGATACTGAGTGTCACATCATCACAACTGAGTCACCCGGTCTTGAAATTTGCTTTGATATATGAGTGCTTTGGATTACAACCTTGCTTACGGAACAAACTATGCTTGCAAACGAAGGTTTTACTCTACTTTGTCACTTCTGCAGTGAGGTCCCGGGGCCCCTGTGTCAAGAGGAATGGTATGTTTTTTATAGATTCTGGGCCCCAGGTGCCAGCCCTACAGGACCAGATGTTGGGAATGTGGCCCTGGACTCTGCATTTTTAAATCAGGTCACGTAATTCTTTGGCTCACCAATATTTGCAAACCCATGCTCTAAACAATAGATCTTAGCTTTCTAGAGATTTTGCAGAATATACATATGCATTTAAAATGATGCTTGGTTCTACCCCCTTCGATTCTGAATTGGCCTGGAGGACAGCATAGCTATACAGATTTTTTAAAGTTCCCCAATGATTGTAACATGCAACCAAGATAGACAACCCATGCTCCAGAAGAGCGGTTGGCCATTTTCTGTCAGATACTAAATATTTTAGGCTTGGCAGGCCATGAGGTCTCTGCTGCCACCACTCCACTCTGGCGCTGCAGCTTGAAAGCAGCCACAGACCTCGTGTAAGCACATGGGTGTGGACTGTGTTCCAACAAATCGTTATTCACAACAACAGGTGGCCGACCGCTGGTTTCCACCTAAAGCAGATGCTTTGACCCATCTCACGCCTGTTGAATCAGACTCTGCATTTTCTCATCTGTATGCACATTATGGTTTGGGAGCACCGTTTTAGAAAACAGCACGTTATGAGGATGTAGTGACTATTTGTCAGACTCTAGATCACACTCCCGGCAGATAACCTAATAAGTCATAGCACCTCTTCAGCAACGAGCACAAATGACCTCAGAATCATTCTTAACCCAATGTTGCAGGCAGTATCACTTATCAGCTAAGTAACATGGGACATAGCACATAGCCTTCCTGTTTCTTTATCTGTTAAATGAGGGAGCCTACAAGATTTCTAAGCTCTCCCCGCTCAACTAATATTCTATAATTCTGACTAAATGTGGCATAAATAGTTGATGAAAATTAGCAAAAAAAAAAAAAGACAAGTTGAAGTAGAAACCAGAAAACACTATTTACTTTAGAAATTGAGAAAAATATTCTTGTGCCTAATTACCAGAGGAAATCAGAATATTTGCAATAGAAAGTGAGATATAACTCTTATCTCTAAGAAAATATAACTTAACTGTCAGGAAGGAAATAAAAGAGGACTTTGGAGTCTTTTTTTTTAATATCGAAAAAGAGCTGTTCCAAAGAATCAAAGAGAAAAGGGAAGTGTACATCCAGGTGAAGGGACACATTCCCCAGAAATAAGGATGGAATTTGAATGCATTAATTTAGCTTAAAAAGAAGGTTTAAAGAAACCCCCCTCAAATATGAAAGAAATTCACTGCTCCCACATTGAAGGGTAACCGTTCTGAAGTTCACTGATTTATGGCTCAGTAAGCAAGCACATTCCCCGCTCTCCAGCTGTTTGGATTAGAAACCAGACTACACAACGTGCCTTTCAGTGTTAGTTTACTTTGACCTAGGTCAAGGCTGGGTGGTGAGTCCAGGCAGACTAAGGTTTGAAGAACCAACATGTGTGCTCTGACCTGAGGGCTAAATGTTCAGACTTGGGTGGGGGTCCTGCCTACAACCGCCATTACTCAGCCAGGAAGGAGCAAAGAAATTAAAGGACCTTTTATTCAAAACAGGATTGCATTTGAATCTCTCCTCTGCCGTTTACTACTGCTTTGGCTTGGGCCACGTGGCTCACCGTCTTGGACCTTCTGTTTCCTCCACCGTAAAACAATGAAATGCCTTAGAATTACGGTGAGCATTAAGGAGACCACAGAAGAGGGGTGCCTGGGTGCTCAGTCGGTTGAGTGTCTGACTCCTTTTTTTCCCCGTATTTTATCTTTTGAGAGAGAGTGTAGCTGGAGAAGGGGCAGAGAAAGAAGGGGACAGAGGATTCAAGCAGGCTCTGTGCTGCCAGGCCGACAGCAGTGAACCTGATGCAGGACTTGAATTCACAGACTACAAGATCACGACCTGAGCCAAAGTCCGACACTCAACCAATCGCGCCACACAGGTGTCCGGAGTGTCTGACCCTTGACTTCGGCTCAGGTCATGATCCCAGGGTAGTGGGATGGAGCCTTGGGTTGGGCTCTGTGTTGAGCATGGAGTCTTAAGATTCTATCTTTTCCTCTGCACCTCTCTCTTGCTCCCTCCCTCTCAAAACAAAACAAAAAGGAACACAGAAGATATTTGTCTAATCTATAGTATACAACAATCATTATTAACTTTCTTCTTGGGTCTCTTTTTTTTTCATTTTTCAGAGAAATGAAACACCCCTCCCCCCCCCGCCCTGCCCCCATGCTGCTGCAGTGGGCATTCAAAATTTGCAAATTTGTAAATCCAGCCATGCTGTAGGGAGCCGGTGATGCCTACAAGTAGCCCCTTTAGTGAACAGGATGAGCTTTAAAGACATACCTTCAATGTAGCTTTCCATTTTATTCCAAACCTCTCGTTTAGTCTGCCCTATCTTCTCTTCCCTATCCCTTAATGCTGTCTTGGGTGATTCCACAGTTTTCCAATCACTTTTAGGTGTTATAAAAATATTATTTTCAAGTATGGAATGTTCAGTCAAGTCTAAATAAAAACTTTAATCTCACCTTCAGTTCAAAGCTAGTCTCCTTCTCCCAGCCCAGCCCACACTCATGGTGTGGGGACCCGTGGTGGGGAGGCAGATGAGACTGAGGTCACCCCTGGCTCAGAAGGCACCTTAGGGTGAATTTTAAAATGGAGGAGCTCCCAGTCAGGGTCATTTAAGAGGAGAGTTGCCTGGATGGCAGACACTGTTGGGTCCTCAGACTAAATAGCTTCGTGGACAATCTATGCAGCTGAAAAGGGTGATGTTGGGTGCTTTTTTTTCTTCTTTCTTTCTTTCTTTCTTTCTTTCTTTTGTTCGTTCGTTCCTTCATTTGTTCTTTCTTTCTTTGTCCTGGCTCTTTCATTCCTCTTTCATTTTCTCTTTTGCTTCTGGCTCCTCTGAATAGAAGGGAAAGTGGATGTTTCCAGGTAGAAGCAACTAGCTGATGATGCTCTCTGCATCTCAAACATCTAAACGCTGCCTTTTGATGTGATGCTTTGATGAGTTTTCTGAAGACTCTGTGCCCCTCATGCACAATTCCGAGTGCACTGGTTTCTGCAGATTCCGACTGAGGCGATGCACGCTCTGTAGGTCCCTAGCTTGTGGCACGACACCCTTGGGCCCTCTGTACCACCCTGTCATTGAAGCAGGATGCCCTTGAGTGGATCCTCTTTCTCCTGCAAGACGTCTCGTTGGCCCCTGGGAAAATATGACCTTCTTGCCTTGACAAGCGGTTGAAGTGCAGTTTGACCATCAGAGGCTCCTTCAGCCTCCTGCCTTTGGACTTCTCTAGGCAGGATGCAGGCACTACTTTCTGTTCATCTGTAATCAAAGGGATAGATATTAATTATTCCCAAGAGCTCTTTCACTATGATCCACTCTGGCCTCAAGAAGAAATAAGCTTGGTGGCACCTGAGTGGCTCAGTCGGTTAAGTGTCCGACTCTTGGTTTTGGCTCAGGTCATGATTTCACGGTTTTTGGGATCAGGCTCCGAACTGGGCTCTGTGCTGACAGCAAGGTGCCTGCTTGGGATTCTCTCTCTCCCTGTCTCTCTGCCCCTCCCCCTTCTTTGTGCTCTCATGCTCATGTGTATGCACACTCTCTCTCTCCAAATAAATAAATAATCATCTTCCTAATTTGAAGTCAGTTGATAAGCCACCTCAATTCCCCTTTGCCACATAATATAGCACATTCACAGATTTCAGGCATTAGGATGCAGACATTTTGGGAACCCAAACTCCATAATGTGATTTTACATCTTATATTTGCAAGAGCTTCAAATACATGAAAATTATGCAGACCAGCTTCTTCATTGTGAATCTAGTTGAAAATTTTTTTTATTTTTAAGATTAGTGAGTGAGATTCCTTAAAATGGCAGATATGATATCTGGACTCTAGGAATCAAGTAAAAGATTCTACTGCCTCCAGGCACCCAGGTGGCTCAGTAGGTTAAGTGTCAACTCTCAGTTTTGGCTCAGGTCATGGTCCCAGGGTCATGGGAACCAGCCCTGCTTTGGGCTCCATGCTGACAGCACAGAGCCTGCTAGGGATTCTCTCTTCCTCTCTCTGCCCTTCTCCTGTGCTCTCTCTCTCTCAAGCACTCTCTCTCTCAAACTAAATAAATAGAACTTAAAATTCTACTGTCTCTTTATTTGTCCCCCAGCTCATCCAATGTTAATTAGCCTTTAAAAAATATAAGTTATTTTAGTTAGTTTTACACAAGATCAAGATTCTGAAATGACATTTATAAAAAATATGACATCGGGGCACCTGGGTGGCTTAGTCCATTAAGCATCTGATCCTTGATTTTGGCTTGGGGGAGGATCTCATGGTTTGTGAGTTCCAGCCCATGTCCGGCTCTGTGCTGCCAGTGTGGAGCCTGCTTGGATGCTCTCTTTCTTTCTCTCTCTCAATATCTCTCTCTGCCCCTCCCCGACTTGCTCGCGCGCGCGCTCTCTCTCTCTCTCTCTCTCTCTCTCTCTCAAAATAAAAAGATAAAAACTTAATTATTCACCAAAGATCCACAGGGAAAAGCATCTCATGAAAACTATGAAATTAGTTGATTTATAAATTATGCTCAGCATTCTTTTTGCATGTTGATTTAATTCTACATGCATTTTGTGCATTTTGAACACTGACCCCATGAACAAAGTCTTTCAGCAATAAAGCACTTTGGAAGAAACAAGATTCACAGGTAGTGGGTGAGGTGCTTAACCAACTGAGCCACCCAGATGCCCCAAAGGCAGAAATTTTTCTAACTCCTAAGCTGAGAAATACCCTCAGTAATATAAACATAATGTACTATGGGAATATTAAAAAAGATAACAAGACTTCATAAAACATAAAGGTTAAAAAAGGGGAGGACTTTAGACACCATGATTTCCGTAGGTTAGCCACCTTAACACTTAAGACAGGTAATAGGGTCATTAAAAGGATCTCAATGCTTCCATTCTCGCTTCATTTCTCAAAGTGCTGTTACCCATCTTTAACACTAGGTGGCACCACAAATGCGGGCATTGACTTCAAACATTTCTGGGATTTGTATCTACCCGCTTGGAATGGGGTTAATTTCTCTCTTCTCTGGAACTTTCTCCCAATTAGCCTGAGCTAGAGAAAGGAAAACCAGTGAAGAGAGTAACACCAGTGAGGATTTGTGCAAGAAAAGAAATTCTGTTATTTGGATTTTAATCAATATTTCTTTACTTAAAGTTACCATTTGAAAATTAAATTTTCTTAAGACTTCTAAGTTTGCCTTATAGATTTATTTTATTTTTCACATAGGGTAGTTTGGAAAAAAGGCTTTTTTGAATTTGACATATCAAATTCTTTTTCAAACATCTAATATCATTATATATTTAATCAAATTACCTTGGACATGTTAAACTATAATGACAATTTTAATATATCTAGATTATCTCAAATATTTAGTCTCTTAAGACTAAATACAGGGGCTCCTAGGTGGCTCAGTTGGTTGAGTGACCGACTCTTGATTTCAGCTCAAGTCGTGATCATGGAATCGAGCCCCACATCCGGCTCTTTGATGAGTGTGAGCCTGCTTGGAATTCTCTCTCCCTCTCCCTTTGCCCCTCCCTGTCTCTCTCTCTCTCTCTCTCTCTCTCTCTCTCTCTCTCTCAAAATAAGATAAATAAAACACCTAAATGCAGATCTAGCAACATCTTGCTAATCACTGAACTTGTAAATCAAATAAATCAGACTTACAAACATGGTAAATCAAATTCTAAGCCTGTCAAAGAGCTTGAGACCCAGACGGTACACACAGCGTCATAGAGACTCCTTACTGACCAGACTAGGCCAGGTGACATTGCTTCGGACTCCTTTGCATGGTCACAGTTTTGACTGTCATGTGAGCAGAAGCTTTCTAAAATTATTTATTCCTCTGAAATTAACTAGTTATTTAAATGTATATGATAACCACCCACTGCCTTTGCCATAAGTAAAGGGTCTCTTACATTGAAATGGGATTTTCAGGTCCTCAGATGTATAATCCCTTTCTGTAATGATTATGTGATGTCCTCACTGAGGCTTGGTGTGTGCTGAAGGAACTTGGAACCTCTCTCTTAGGCTGGGATTATGCCCCTTTCACTTTCATAATCTATATGCCTCAATACTCCACTTTCTATCTCCTGTCTGAAGTCTGAAGCATTCAGTGGAACTCCCCCCCATGGAAAAAACTTAGATTTTAAAAATGTGAAATATAACTAGAACACACACACAATATGTATATTTAGCTTAATAAGTTACTATGAGCGGGTGACTACATCCATTGTACGGGATGACTACATATATCTGATTTTTAAAATTTCGTTTGGGGTGGTCGTCCGTGTTCTTGTACGTAGCTCAGAGAAATGTAGTTCCTGTCTTTCCATTGTTGCAAGGTGACCCATTGTATGAATATACCCTGATCTGTTTATTTACTTCACGCTCTGTATCAATATCTAGTTTGTTTCTCATTTTGCTTATTACACATTTGCATGTATGTATACCATGGAAATCACTACATGCACTGATTTAACACGACGCTATATGCCCGAGAGTGGAATTGTCAGGTTAAAGAGTTATTTATATAGACATTTAACTTTTATTAGATGACATCAAGTTGTTGTCCCGAACGGTTTCCCAAGTGGCCCTCAGGACTACTGTATGACCCTCCTCCTGCTCTACATTCTCAGCATCCATTGGCACCGTTGTATTATTGCCAATCTAATGGGCACATAGAAACAGATCATCATTCTTTTCATTTTCTTAATTACTAGCTCCTTCACATTTCCCTACGTTTGCTGTTGGCCAGGGCTACTCTCACAAAGTTCCACAAACTGAATGGCTTACAGAGAAATTTATCATCTTACAGAGGAATTCTGGAGGCTACAAGTCTAAGATTAAGGACCAGCAGAGCTGGTTTTTTGAGGGCTCTGAAGGAGAATCTGCTCCATGATTCCATGACCCTCTCTTCTTCTGGTGGATCCCTAGCAAATTTTGGGCACTCCTTGGTATGTACATGAATCACGCCTTCTGGCCTGACATTCACATGGTGTTCTCCTTGTGTGTCTCCATCACCGAATTTCCCACCCTACTCCAGTATGATCTCATCCTAACTAATTACATATGCAACAACCTTACTACCAAATAAACTCACATTCTGAGGTAATGAAGGTTTGGACTTCAACATGTGAATTTTGGGGAGACATGATTCAACACGTAACAGGCCACTTGGATTTCCTCTTTTGTAAAGAACTGTGTAAGTCTCTTTTGCTCATGTTTCTTTTGGGGGGGTCTTATATTTATTATTGACTTGTGGGATTTGTGTGAGTCTAGAAGATCTTTGTTCAAAATCTGTCATGAACATAATTTCCCTTGCTGTGGATTATCTTTTAACTCACTTCAGAATTTTTTAATTGATGAAATACTTTCAATTTGAATGTGCTTGAACTTAGAGATCTTTCCTTTATGCTTAGTACCTTTTATATATTGTTTAAGAAATATTCCCCTACCATGACTCAGTGAATATGTTTTCTTATATTAGCTCCTCAAAACTTATAAGCTTGCCTTTTACTTTTTGGTTCTTTAACTACCTGGAAATGTCTTTTAAAAACAATTTATGTGGCACGCTAACTTTCCCAGCTCCATTTGTTGGAAACCTTATCAATTCCCCATTAACATGTTATGCCACCCCTCGTGGACTGTGTCCATACGTGTGTGGACCTGTTCCTGGACTCCTGATCTGTTCCGGTGGTCTATGTTGCCTATCTCTCTGCTAAAGGAACATAGTCGGATTTACTAATGCTTCAAATAAATCATGGTTTTTGGGAGAGGATTTTTCTTGCTCAGTATTTTTTTTTTTTCAGAGTGTCTTGCCCGTTCTTGGCTTTTCATATTTTCATATAGATTTTGGAATAGAATTACATGGAACGTATAGATCAAGTTTGATAAAGTGGTATCTTTAAATATTGTGTCCACAAATCTAGCATAGCTCTTTTTTCACTTTGGTCTTTTAAAATATCTCACAGTAAAAGTATAACTTCCTACATAGAGATTTGCACATCTTTTATTTATTCCTAAGAATTTGATATTATTTCCTGCTGTTGTAATTCTAGCTTGGCCATTATGAATTAATATTGCTCTGAAAATTTCTGTTCATGTTTTTTGTGAGGTATATAAGCCGGAAATACAATTGCTGGGTCATGAGGTATAAGTGTCTTAGCATTAATAGAAAATATTAAATAATTTTCTAGTGTGGTTGTAAAAATGTGCACTTAATTTAAGAATATATGACTGTTTCAGTTGCTCCATAATTTTGTTAGCATGTGGTATTATCTATTGTTTAATTTAAAAAAATGTTTTTAAAGCCCAATTCAGGGTTTTATTCCATGATCCTGGGATCATGGCCTGAGCTGAAATAAAGAGTCAGGTGATCAACTAAATGAGCCACATAGGCACCCCAATCTATTGTTTAATTTTAGCAATTCTGGTGGAAATTAAAAGATGTTTCACTGGGTTTAATTTTCATTTTCCTAATGACTAATGACTAATGACTAACTTTTTATGTGCTTATTTGATAATATCTATCTCTTCTTTGATGAAAGGTTGTTCAACTCTCTTGCTTATTTGAGTAGGGATGGGGGAGATTGCTTATTATTGAACTTTAAGGCATCCATCGGATAGGCGTTTTAAAATATTTTCTCCCTCTCTGTGGTTTATATTTTCATTTTATTGACATTGTCTATCACAGAGGAGTTTTTGATTTTGATGTTTATTGTCACATTTTAAAAAATGCTTTGGTCTTTTTGTGTTCTAAGAAAGCATTGCCTAATCCCAGGTGGCAAAAATTTTCTCCTGCATTTATTTCTAGAAATTTTATACTTTTAAATTTTACATTTCAGTCCGTGGTCCCTTTTCAAGATAGTTTTTGTGTTCAGTATAAGGATCAAAATTAATATATTTTTAATGTTTATTTATTTTGAGAGTGAGAGAGAGAGAGAGAGAACGATGGAGGAATGGGCAGAGAGAGGGGGAGAGAGAATCCCAAGCAGTCTCCATGCTGTCAGCAGAGAGTCTGGCACAGGGCTTCAACTCACAAACCATGAGATTATGACCTGAGCCGAAATCAAGAGTTATATGCTTAATCGACTGAACCACGCACACACCCCCATAGAATATATTTATGCATTTGTGTTTTCAGGTGATTCAGTGACATTTGTTGAATTACCATGACACTTGTTGAAAATCAATCAAATACATATGTATGGGTATATTTCTGGGCTTTCTATTTCTGTTCCATTTTCCCATACATGTGTCCTTTCAACAGTACCACACTGTCTTGATTACTGCAGATTTTTGTTAAGCCTTGAAACTAGTTAGAAGGGGTTCTTCACATATATTGCTTTTCAAGTATAATTTAAACTGTTCTAAGTTCTTTGCTTTCCTAAATACATTTTTGATTTATTTTAAATTAAACATTTTTTTAACATTTATTTATTGTTGAGAGACAGAGACAGAGTGCGAGTATGGGAGGGGCAGAGACAGAGGGAGACACAGAATCTGAAGCAGGCTCCAGGCTCTAAGCTGTCAGCACAGAGCCAGACGCGGGGCTTGAACCCACGAACCGTGAGATCATAACCTGAGCCAAAGTCTGATGCTTAATCGACTGAGCCACCCAGGCGCCTCACAGTTTGTAACCTGCTTGGATTTGGATTTTAACTGCATGGAATTCATGTAACAATTTGAGGAGAAAGAGTATTTTCACAATATGGAGTCCTTGGATCCTTCAGCACTATATATCTGTCCATTTATGTAGATCATTAAATTCTCTTATCCACATGTTGTAATTTTCAGCAAACAAATCACACTTAACCATGAGCCACCAAGTTACAGCGTGACCTGAACTGCCCCTCATGAACTGAGTATTATTTGACCCACCAAGTCACAAAGCGGGACCTGCTGAGTCATGCTCCATCATCAGTGGAAGTGGTGAATGTGGGATTGGGCCTGAGTGGGCTCTAAAGGCTCGTGTAAGTCAAATGAAGTGGTTCAAATGCCTGTGGCCCCTACTTCTGCCGCATGCCCCTCTCTCCCAGCCTGCACCTGCGGCTCCATAGGGAGTTCAATACCACCGTCCGACAGAGGGAGAGAAGACTTCAGTCTGGTTTACAGAAGGTCCTGCATGATGTGGCAATACTAAAACTCCTCTCTGGGACATCCCTGAAACACAACAGTGAAGATAAATCTTCCCTGTGGGCAGATTTCTAAGCAGGGCACCTGGTTGTTCACTTTGCTGGCCAGATAAGCAATTATATGCGAATTCGTGAGTTGTGGCCAATGGTTTGGCTGGATGGTCAGAGTCTTGGAAAGAACATGATTGGAAAATTGGTAACAAAGAAATTTGAAGAGGTATGTGGATAGACCCTTCTGAACGGGCAAAAAAAGTGAAGATATTTGTGTCCCATGTGAATGTTCACCAAAGCAGAGAAGGATTTTAGTAATCAAGGGAACAGAATGGCCAATTTTGTGAATACCAGTCAGCCTCTTGCCCCAGCTTCCTTCTCATTGTCCGGGCTTTGAACCAAGTGGCTCTGGTGACAGGGACAGAGGCTATGCGTGGGCTCAGCAGCATGGACTTCCACCAAGCCTCCCTGGCGACAGCTACCACTGGGTGCACCATCTGCCAACAGCAGAGACCAGTGCAGCTGCTAAATATGACACGACTCCTCAGGGTGACCAGCCCGCTACCAGTGGCAGGTTAATTACAGTAGACTGTTTCCGTCATGGAAGAGGCAACATTCTGTTCTAACTGCAATAGACATTTACTCAAGATATGGATTTGCCTTCCCTGAGTGTGATGCTTCTGTCAAAACTTAGAGACTTAGAGAGTGGACTTAGAGAGTGCCTCATCCACTCTCAAAGTATTCCACACAGCAGTGCTTCTGACTAAGGAACCCACTTCACTGGGAAAGAAGTGCTACACGGGGCCCATGCTCGTAGAATTCCCCACCATCCTGAAGCAGCTGGCTTGAATGAATGTGGAATGATTTGAAGACTCGTTTATAGTGTCAGGGGTTGGGGTACAATTCTGCAGAAGGTTGTATGTGCTCTGAAACCAGCATTCATAGACAGTGCTGTGTCCAGACAGCCAGGATTCAGGGGTCCAGGAATCATGGGGGAGAAGTGGGGGTTGGTACTACTCACGACTACCTCCTGGTGGTGGTCTTGGGAAACTTAGCTACATTTGTAATCGTTTTTTTTCAAAGAACCAATTTGTAGTCTTATCATTTTTCTTTTTTAAAATTCCATGGAGTTCTGCTCTTAGTTTTATTATTCTCTTGTGTCTTTTTGCTTTGGGTTTTTCTCTTCTCGTTTCTTAAAAACTTGCACTGCTGTTTCAAAAACTTTCTTATTTTCTAAAATAAGCATTTAATGTTCTATAAATTTCCTGGTAAGCATTGCTTTAGGAGGGTCACAAATGTTGTGTTTTCATTTTCATTCACTACAAAATACTTTTAAAGTTCCACTGTTGCTGGCTCTTTAACCAATAGGTTGTTTAGAGGGGTATTATTTAGTTTCAAGTATTTGGGCATTTTCAGGTTTCTTTCAGTTATTGATTTCTATTGATCAGATACCATATATCAGATAACATAACCTGATTTCAATTATTTTAAATGTGTTCATGTTTATTGCATGTTTATTGTATGCTTTAAACTTTTTTTTTATTTTTTACTTTTTTATTTTTGAGAGACAGAGAGAGAGACAGCACGAGCAAGGGAGGGTCAGAGAGAGAGGGAGACACAGAATCCTAAGCAGGCTCTGAGCTCTGAACTAGCTGTCAGCACAGAGCCCGACATGGGACTTGAACCCACGAACAGTGAGATCATGACCTGAGCCGAAGCCAGACGCTCAACTGACTGAGCCACCCAGGCGCCCCTTCATGTTTATTGTATGCTTTAGAACACAGTCTTTCTGGTGAGAGTCTGATGTGTATTTGCAAAGACTATGTATTTAGATGAGTTGGGTAGAGGGTTCTACACATATTAATGAGGTCAAGTTGTAGATGGTGTTGTTCTGGCTTTTATGTCCTTATGAATTTATTGTCTATTTCTTCTGTAAGTTACTAAAGTAGGAATGTGGAGATCTACAAACATAATTATGAATCTTTAGATTTCCCTTTGTAGTTCTACCCATTATCATTTTGTGCATTTGAAACTGTGTGGTTTGACACATATATGAATAGAATTGTTAGGCCTAACTGAGGAACTAACACTTTCATCATTATATAACATCCTCTTTAGCCCTGGCACTGTTCTCTGTTTGTAAATTGACTTCATCTGATATAAAATAGTGATTCCAACTTGCTTTGATTAATACTTCCATACTATATCCTTTTCTGTTCTTTAACTTTTAATCACTCCATGACCTCATAATTAAGTTAAATTTCTAATAGCTAGCCAGTACTTGAAATTTCTTTTTAACCAATCTGTCAATCATAGTCAGTTGGTTTGTGTTTTTTAGACCGTTTACATTTGATATGCTTCTTCATATAATTGTATTTATATTTACAATCTTACAGGTTATGTTTTATTTGAACCATCTGTTATTTTCCATTTTTTTGCACTATTTTGGTTTAACTGAATAGTTTGTAAAGTGATTTCATTTTATCTTCACTATTAGCTTATTATAGCTTTTGAGTGTTTGTGCCTGCTCCATAGGTTTAAAAAGAGAGTTTAAAAGGTACCATTAACTTACTATGATCTACTTTTAAATAATATCATACCATTTCATTTAAACTGAGTAAGAACCTTACAACAGTGTGCTTCCAGTTTCTTCCTCTATCCTTTTCTTTTTAATTCAAAAAACGTTTTTTAAAGTTTATTTATTTATTTTGAGAAAGTGAGAAAGAGCAGGAAGGGCAGAGAAGGAGGAAGAGAAAGAATCCCAAGCAGGTTCCACACTGTCAGCACAGAGCTGGACAAGTGGCTCAATCTCACGAACCCTGAGTTCATGACCTGAGTCAAAGTTGGGTGCTTAACCAACTGAGCCATCCAGCTGCCCCTCTTCCTCTATCTTTTGTGCTATTGCTGTCTGTCCATTTATACTGAACCAAATAATTGAACGAGCAATGTATTCTTGTTTGCATTTTAAATTGCACAATGTATTGTTATTGTTTTTACTTTAGACATTGAATTATCTTTTAAAGTAATTGAAAATGAGATTAAAATATCTTTTTCAGGGCCGCCTGGGTGGCTCAGTTGGTTAAGCGTCCGACTTTGGCTCAGGACATGATTTTACATTTGTGGGTTCAAGCCCCATGTTGGGCTCTGTGCTGACAGCTCAGGGCCTGGAGCCTGCTTCCAATTCTGTGTCTCCCTCTCTCTCTGCCCCTCCCTGCTCATGCTCCATCTCTCTCTGTCTCAAAAATAAATAAAACATTAAAAAAAATCTCTTTAATGATTCTCATGTGTACTGTTTCCTGTATTCTTCATTTCTTTGTGTAGATCCAACTTTTGATCTGGTCTCATACTCTTTATGCCTTGAAGATCTCCTATGAACATTTTTTTTGGAACACACTGTTCTTCTGGCAATGAATTTTTCTCAAATTTGTTTTTCTAAGAACATATTTATTTCATCCTTTGACATTTTTATTTTATTTTATTTTACTTTATTTTAACTGGATATAGATTTCTTTTTTAAAAAACTTTTAAAATGTTTTTATTTATTTTTGAGAGAGAAAGAGACAGCATGAGGAGAGGAATGTCTGAGAGAGAGGGAGACACAGAATCTGAAGACAGCCTCCAGGCTCCAAGCTGTCAGCACAGAGCCTGATGCAGGGCTCGAACTCACGAACTGCAAGATCGTGACCTGAACTGAAGCCGGTTGCTCAACAGACTGAGTCACCCAGGTGCCCCAGGATACAGATTTCTGAGGTGACAGTATTTCAAAGATGTCACTTCTTTTGTTCTGACACATGGTATAGTATGAATATAGTACAGAATAGTATAGTTTTAATATTTTATAGTATAGTTTTAATATTTTATAAGATAGCTTCTTGTAAGAGACCTGCTATAATTCTTATCTTTGTTCTTGTAAGTAATTTTTATCCCCCTCTGGCTGCCTTTAGACTTTTGTTTAATTTTGGTTTTCAGCAGTTTGACTATATATTTGCATCTAGTTTGTATCTATGTGTGTGTGTGCTTAAAAAATTATTTTTATTGACATTCTGAGCTTCTTAAATCCACACTTTGTTGTCTTTCACTATTTTTGGTATGTTCTTAGCAATTATCTCTTCATTTGTTTTTTTTTTCCCCTGTTTTCTCTTCACATTCTAGAACTTCAATTAATAAGTTAACTGTTTGATGTTGTCTCATGGCTCTTACATGCCCCTTTCTGTTGTTTTGTCCCCTTTCACTCTTTTTCCTCTTTGTGTTTTTGCTTAATAATTTTGATTGACCTAGCTTCATGTTCACTGATTATTTCTTCTGCTCTCTCAAGTCTATTGATGGGCTATACACAAGGAAATCTTCTCTTCTGACGTGATTGTTTTAGAAGTTTCTAGAAGTTCTATGACTCCTTCATAGAGCTTCATGTCCCTGCTCAATATTTAGAAATCACCATTATGATAATGTCTGGAACCTATTACTGCAAGTACTAAAATGTTGAACAAAAAGGTCTGATATCTTGCTACTTATAAGAAGTTTAAAAGCAAAATTAAAAAAATATCCTTGGATCTCCAAAGAGCAAAGTAATTTTTATGAAAAAGAAATTAGCATAATTCCTAGAAACAGAGCTTTTGCCTTATTTAAACATAATAATTTTAAAGAATGCAAAGATATCTTTCCCTGTCAGGTATACAAGGGTTTTCTATCTGCCCCAGAGGCTTAGCTCCTTTGTTTCATAGGAAAGAAGATTCTAGGGAAGTGGGTGATTTGTACTCGATCCCAGAAGCAGCCAATTATTTCCTGCATGACTGCACCCTTAAGCTGGGGGTTTTCTTCAATTTCTTCTCTTCCCCCTAATCTTTGCCAGGAGTACCTAGTAGTAGGCCATGGAAAAAAGCTAGCAAATATGTACCCATTCCTCTTTTGTCTGCATTTTTGAGTTCTTCCAAACTGATATGCTAGCTGAATTCTGTTTAATAAATAAATCTAAGCACCAATGATTAAAACCTACTTTCCAATTAGTGTAAAATCATCTATCATTAAAAAAAGCCCCTTCTCCTCTCTTAAAATGCCTTTTTTTCTAGAAAAAGAAATTATTAGTGCTGATTTTATACAGGGGTTCAAAAATAACAATACTTACTTATATACTCATTCCCTGAAAACGACATTGAATTTTGTTTAAAATTCATTTAGAAGTTCTTTGTCTGCCTATTGTGTTCCAGGCACTGTTCTCATTGTTCTGGATACTATTTCCCAATATGGACATGACTTGCTTCTTCAGCTATTTCCTTACTCAAATTTCACTTTCTCAGTGAGACATTCCCCAACTCGTTGTAACTGTAAACTACCCTAGCCTTGATTCCCTCTTCCTCTTCCATGTTTTATTTTTAAATTATCACCAATCATTTAATATGTTGAGTAATTACATAATTTTTTGTGGCCTTTTATCTTTGGAATGCTGGTTCCATGAAGAAAGAGGTATGTTTTGGTATTGCTGTATTCCAGGGGTGTGTGTGTGTGTGTGTGTGTGTGTGTGTGTGTGTG
>NC_043709.1:90835297-90861986 GCF_006229205.1 Suricata suricatta
GCAGGTCATTGGAGAGAGTTGTTTCCTTTCAAACTCCCTGAGTCAGGGCAATGATTTTCCATTTTACAACGAGGAAATTACGGCTCAGAAAGGTGAAGTATCTGGGATATTATGCTAGCAGGTGACAGAGCTGGGAACAGAACCTGGTTCCAACTTCTAGCTCAAACTTTTCTAGAATACACAATGCGGATGCCATCCATGATGAAAATAAATTCTGTCTTCTTGATGGCTCTGCTTGGGGCCATGTGCAGCTGATTCATGGTGGCTCTGTCCACTCGCTGATGTTTTGCAGGTTGATGAAGTAATTTGTTTGCTTAGCTCCAGGAACCCTGTGGGTGTTCAATATGTGTTAATTCATTGATTGATTCTCAGAGGAAAGCTGTAAACCCCAGCATGCTTTCCTTATTGAAGAATATAATCACAATTCACACATAATCACTATAATCACATATTTACTCCTCAAACTAAGATCCTTTTGATTTTCTCAGTGACAACTGGGGACCTCATTTCGGTTTGATGCTTATAATAGAGAATCATCCAAAGGGCCATTATTGTCATAATTAGCATATAAATTTAATGTTTACAGCAGAGAGAGGAAATTATTCAAACACATAGCATTCTTTCTTGGCTCTGTGCAATTTGCTTTTATAAGTAACTACTAGTTAAGTTCAAATTAATAGCCATCACATTTGGAAAGAATATTTTTTCCAGAGATATATGTAAATATGCATTTATGTTCTTGTGCTATAAACAAGGTAAATATGAGAATCTTTCAGACTACTAGTGAAATTGCTGGCTAAATTTTTGTGTTTCTATACTCCAGCATGGACAGGAGAAGCAATACATTCCTGGGATGGAGGGGTCAGTAACACAGGAAAAAGTGTTTAAAAATGATAAATGGCAAATAGAATTGTCCCCTAATCAGACACAGACACACACACACACATGCACACGTGCATGTGCGCTTACTAAACAAGCGAACTAAAGAATTAGAATATATGTTGAGATCCTGCAGTGACCCTAAAGGTTCACAGTTGCTGGGATGGGAGGAACTCGGACCTTACAATGTGGTTCAGGCTTATAGTGCCCCTCGGAGAATCAAGGTAGCAAATATTCCAGATGGAATTGCACTACATGTCAGGTCTGAGAGTTCAAAGCAAAGATTTCTTTTCAGTTTCTAATTAGGTGAACAGTGAGGAACTCAGGTGTTAGAATTCTGCAAACCCACAAGCTGGGGAAGAATTCATGACCGTGAGTGATGCTCAGTGATACTTAAAGGGAAGATAGATAGTTACTTGAAAGGGTTCCTAATTTCCACATACAATCCATGTGCACTGTTTATGATGAGTATATAATCATATACTTACATAATCATAAGTCATATGATTATGTATTTCTTCTATTATGCGTATTTCTTTATATTTACAATGCTTGTAGAGTGGGCATGAGTTTCACATGCAAGAAACGTCACATTTCTTTTCCCGAAGCGAATTTAACTCCAGCTCTAAAATCCTATGCCACCATTCTCTCTTGCTAAACCCTGAACAGTCCTCCAGGACCCGGCAAAAGTCCTGAGGTTTAGTGCCAAGCAAATATTTGAGAAAGCACATCCAGTATGAAATCACATGGGATGTTTGGCTGTCTTCTTTACTTTTCCTTTGGGGTTATGGGGCATGGGGAGGAGAAGGAAAGGAGGGCTTCCAAGGAGATAGAAAGTGGGCGCAGCAGAAGGAGTGGAAAGGTTCAGAGACTTTATGTGTCCAGTTATCTATTACTGAAATCTAGAATGCTGCTGTTACAGTGATTCTTCTCTAACACTAGCCTTTCTTCCTTTGGCAATGCTTTTTTAGGTAATAAATGTTAAGGAGCAAGGGGCGGTGGAGAAAATTTATAATGTTACAAAATTAGAAGACGAAGAAATGATAAACATCTAAATCTCTTTAAATCTTTTAAAGAAAATTGCTGTGTGCTGTCTCTCTGTAGCCTTCCTCTTCCTCCTTCTGCATCTAGATTTCTCCTTTTCCTTCTCCTTCTACATACACACACTCACCTACACACACGTGCGCACACACACATACAATCTCTCTTTGCTCTTATCTTCCCTCTTCTGCTGCTTTATCTTCCCTGATTTCTAGAATCTTTCATCTGTATTAAGTATTCATAATTTTACTGTCATATATTTCTGAACATGAAACTACTAATTTTTAATGTAACTTAAAGATCTCCACATTTTCCATTATTTATGCTTTTGTTTTAACCAAATCTTTAACCAAGTGGATGAGAAACCCAAATATCAGGACCCAATTATTTCCAGATTTTGTTTTATTATCTTGGAAACAGATAAACTGGCATATTTTCTCCACATGAAAGAGAAAACTGGCCCCAAACTCATATTGACGAAAAGCCAAACGTGTTGATCCTTAACAAAGCATTTTCTTGTTGAGATGTATTGAGGCATTACAGTCAAACTTAGATAAACCTGGAGAATTTTAATGTGCTTATCTTTGTTTTTTGATTGAGAGGATTTCTAACATTGCACTCAGAAAAATGTGTAACAACACCATTATATAAACATCTTATTCCTTGTTTCTTTCAGTACTTGTGTTTTGAATGTAAACTGATTAACTAATCTTCCTCAACAATTTTTTTTAAAGAGGATTTATATAACCTGTGAAGTGTTCAACAGGGAAAGGTGAGAATGCCATTTCATAGACGAGGAAAGAAATTCAGGGACACGTCAGTAAGGCATAAAAAACTAATTGAGGATCATGATCGATTTTGGGACATAAGAGCATTTTTATTTAAGAAACATAATATGTATTCATTTTAGTTTAAATAACATTTCAAGCAAAACAATTGAAGAAAGTTGTGGCAGTTGGCAGCATGGTGATGAGGAAATTGGCCAGGTAGGTGGAGAGAAGAGTAGGTGCATAGAGTTGGATGGGGTAGGAGAGAGTGTCCGTGGGAGGGAAGGTGAATTATGCGTTAAGAAAATCAAAGTTGTGAAGTTAAGTAGTTACGTATGCATTTATTTTATTCTTTACTGCTTTACATAAAGAGCTTCAGGCAGTTTATAGAGAATATATAATATACATTGGGGCAGTAATTCTTTTTCTTTTTTTTTAGTTTATTTATCAATTTTGAGAGAGAGCAAGAGCGAGTGAGAGAGAAGCAGAGAGAGGAGGAGAGAGAGAAAATCCCAAGCAGACTCTATGCTCTCAGCTGTCACGGCAGAGCCCAATGAGGAGCTTGAATTCTGGAATCTTGAGGTCTGACCTGAGCCAGAGTCTGAATCCACTGAGCCACCTGGCGCCCCGGGGACCGTAGTTCTTAAACTCTTCGTGGTAAAAGAGCCACCGTTCTTTTTCTTTCTTTCTTCCTTCTTCCCTGCCTCCTTCTCTCGTCTTTCCTCCCTTCCTTTCTTGCTTGCTTTCTTCTTTCTTTCCTTCCCCCTCCACCACAGACTGATACTTTTGAAGGTATGTAAGAACCAATCATTACGAAAATGGAATATAAAGAAAACACCCATGTGGATTTCTTCCTTTTCCAGCAAGGTGAGTTCCCTGATCACAACACGCCTGGAAGTCAATGGCTCTCAAGTCTCAATGCTGACTCTCAACTTCTGTGCATATTCTGCCAGGGACATGTTTTTATTAGCACTGTAGTATTCTAACAGAAATTACAACAAAACAAAATGAAACAAAGCAAGTAAACATAACCCCCAGCAGCCAGAAAGCCATGTTCGAAGGTATATTAGAAAGCCACGTATTAGAACCCTTGCCGAACGTGCTCTAGCACTTAGTCCTGGGCTTCGTTTGCATTGATATAAATCCCTGTGCTCCGTTATGAGTAGTCTTCACTACTTTTTTTTTATTTGCAAGTGATAGAAATGAAACTAAACTGGCTTCAGTTGGAAATGCATTTGTTTGCATTAACTAATACAGGAACTCTGTTCTAGGAAGAACAGAGTTAGTACTGATTTCAGAGACTCCTGGAGCCTGGCAACGTGGTTATTGCCCAGCCTTCACTTTCTTTTCCTCATCATTCCTAAGCAAGGTTCCCAGTTTCTGAGATGTAAGGAACTTAGAACCAACCCACAGCTCCCTGTGGACGTGGCAGAGAGTTTGGAGAAAGGATGGAGTTGTAAGCTTGTTAAGGGTTTCATGTGGAACAAGAGGTATGTGTGCCATAGAAAATCACCGTGTCGTCCCGTGGCAAGGGTGACAGCCGGAAGACAGCTGAATGTTCCAGGGGATGGCCAGTGTCCAGGAGAGTATTACCACCTGTCAGCTGCATGCCACAGACAGTGAACCAGAACAGCAGCTCTCAGGTGAATAACAAGATGGCTGTGACCTTGCAAAGGTAGTCACAAAGGAGAGCACCTGCGACCTCAGTTGTTTTTCCTTAGCCCCGATCCAGAGAGGTAAAGGATCCAGAAAAGCAGATTCCCTCTGCTCAGAGCTACCAAACCGCAAGGGGAGTGGGCTGCCAGGGCGGGGAGAACAGCTGAATTGGGTACAGGGTTAATGTGTTCAAATGAAAAGGTCTGCGTCTCAGAAACTGAATGAGACCAACTGGTCACAAGTGAGTGGAAACAGGGGATCGAGGTGAGACACTGCCCAGGTGATGCCACCTCGAGGGAACCAGTAGTTCAGCAAGTGTCGGAAAAAGCAAAGCCTGCTTTACGTTTAGACCATAGGAATCGAGACACCTTACTAAAATGGCCGCACAAGTAATCCCTGCGGCTCTTCTGTTGAAAGATTGAGAGGCCATAAGTATGGGCAGACCAGGAGGGGGCTGTCCTGTGTGGTCCAGTGTCCGTGGCTATGCCGTGGAAAAGAGTCATAACAATAGTTATGGATCGATGAGGATGGATCTGTTATGCTTTGGCTGATAAGATCAGGACTTGCTGAAATGTAGATGACTTCGTGGAAAAAAAGAGGGTCTTTCTGGTTGGCTTGGACAAGGAGATGTGTGAGAAAGCCCTGTAAGAGAATGGAAAAGGCCAGAGGAAGACTCAGATCAGCGTCAGAGGGGCTTCAATCAAAGTTTGCCCCTGCTAAGTTACAGATGGCCACAAAGCATCTAAATGCAGATGTCAGGTGCTCAGCTAGATATTTAATTCGAGAGCTTAGAGCCTTTCACCACTGGATGTAATATAAAATTGCAACCATATTTTGGAAGACTCTGTATGCAGTAAGTTGAAAGCAGAAAGCAGCTTTGTTTACTTTCCCTAAACTGTCTTTTTAACTCTTTTCTGGTGACTTGTTCTTTCTCTCCCCTTGAATGAGGAAATCTCATGGTTTTTTTTTTCAGATCAGTATCAGGAAACATGAACATCTATTATAGTTTCCAAACTATTAAAGTTCCAGATACTTGTCCAAGTTACAAATCTCTGCTGTCCCCCAGCTGTCCTGTATTTGCACGCTCAGCCCCACAGTGGGATGTGCCCTCAACTCTTGCAGTGGATTATGAATGTTCTAGCTCTCAGCAGGACTCTGAAGGCCGGAGACAATAACTGTCATGATTACAATGTGGCACCAGTGCCCTCTAGGTGACGGGGTGTCAGTGAATAGCTGGTGTACTCCCTGCCAATTCCACAGAGGTCAGGCCACTCCGGCAGGAAGTCTTCCCGAGAAGGACCTGTCTCAGGACAGATCCACATCTGATGCCTAGAAAACATTCATCTTTACCCTGAGTCTGTGAACCTGCAGCTCAGCCTACCACAACCTTCTTGGCTCTGTCTTTCAAGCTGCGTGTGTGTCCTTTGAGGGAGTCTGATACTAGTCCTTGCGTTTTAAAACTTTTTTGCTAAACTCGAAATGGTTCTCACAGATCCTGACTCATGTGGCTTAAGAGAGGAATGGATGAAGGTGGCCCAAAAGGTACAAACCTCCAGTTGTAAGATAAATAGGTCCCAGGGATATAATGTACCACGTGGTGACTGTAGCTAACATTGCTGTATGGTATATTTGAAAGTTGTTGAGAGAGGAGATCCTAAGAGTTCTCATTACAAGGAAATAAATCTTTTCTTTCTTCCTTCCTTCCTTCCTTCCTTTTTCCCCTCCCTCCCTCTCTCTCTCTTTCTTTCCTTTCTCCTTATTTTCTTTTTCTATATTCCTTCCTCCCTTCTTCCCTTCCTTTCTCTTTTTCTCTCTTATTTCTCCTTTCCTTTTTCTCCCCTTTCCTTTCTTTCTCCTTTTTTCTTTCTTTCTCTCTCTCTTCCTTTCTTTCTTTCTTTTTCTTTCTCCCTCTTTTTCTTTCTTTCTCTCTTTTCTCTCTTTCTTTTTTTCTTTCTTTCTTTCTTCCCATCTGTCTTCCTTCCTTCCTTCCTTTCTTTTTTCCTTCCTTCTTCCTTTTTACTTTCTTTCTTTCTGTCTTCCGTCCTTCCTTTCTTCTTTCCTTCCTTCCTTCCTTTTTTCTTTGTTTCTTTGTTTCTTTCTTTCTCTTTCTTTCTTTCTTTCTTTCTTTCTTTCTTTCTTTCTTTCTTTCTTTCTTCCTTCCTTCCTTCCTTCCTTCCTTCCTGTATGAGATGATGAATGCTAACTAAACTTATTGGAAAACAAAGATGAGGGAATGTCTTCTCCTCCTTCACAGCTGGGCGGAATACTGGGGGGCATGCACAGGACCCTGACAGTTCCCTCTAAGGAAACCCATGCTGTTGGCAGCTGCAACTTCCCAGTGGATCTGCTGCTTTCCTTTAAGATTCTGAAGGCGAAGGGCTAATATGGCCTGTGCTGGCTTCATAAGCCCACAGGGCATCAGCCTCTTCTCTAGGGTGTGGAGGTCCTTGAGTAGTATTCTGTTGCTCTCAGCCTTTGGACCCCTGCCCCAGAGAGGGAAAGCTTAATGATCATTAGTGTTATGTAAATGGAGACAACATTTGCATGGAGATAGTGTTTAAATTATAGGACTGCCTGAGAAAATTTAGGAAGAAAGAGGGAGAGCGAGAGAGAGAAGAGTGAGGGGCCCACATAACAGCTCCAAAAAGCTCCAATATTCAGAGGTAGAATAAAGAAAGAACTTGCAAAGGGGGTCAAGAAGGGATAAAGACAGAGATAAGGGGGAAAATAGATGGTGGTATATGACGGCATTTTAAAGAGTGAAAGGCAAAGTGTTACCACATGGGTTCTTCTCTACCAGAGATGAAATTTGCTTTTGCTGTTGTTCCTTGACAGACATAAATCCATTAGCTAATGTTGGGAAGTACTGTAATTTATAATAAGATTAAAAGCATTGGTGAACCAAAATATCATGAAATGACCTTTTAAATAGAAGTAAATTGCTTTCAGGTTGTTTGATCAGTAACAAAGTCTAATAAATGGAAAGCATCAGGGAGCACATTTCAGTTTTAAAGTGTTGTGGGGTAATGAAGAGAATGCCGATAAAAAAGCCAAAAATGAGAACAACAACAAAAAAAGCCAATGAATCAACCAAAAAACCTAGGAAAGCAGCTTGTATTCCTTTTCGTTCTCATATCTAAACGCTAGAACATAATTGTCGGCTCTTTCATTTGATCTAAAAAGGTGACATTTGAGCTGAGATATCCATTTTTAGACTGAAGAAGGATAAACACACTGTATACTGACTTTTTCTTTTTTACTGTCCACATACATTTAAAATCAATAATCTTAGAAATGTTGGTCCAGCATGAGTGAATATATAAACGCATTGAAGAATGTATGTAGTAGGTACCATGCTCCAGCCAACATGAAAAAGTTGAGAAGGTTTGGAAAGTCCAATGAATGTGTTCTCCATTTACATTCCAAGCAAGGGCATCGTGTTCTTGCTGAAGAATGTGGTGTCATTTATCCTAATATAGCCTATGCTCTAAAAAACTTTCAATTACAAATTTTGTTTTGACTTGGTAGTTTAAATTATTTGAACGTCTAGTAAAGACAACATTTGTTTATATTCTTAAAGGGAGATTTAACTGTTAAGATTAAGGATTAATGTCCACATTTGCTTAGCTGTACTCTTTCTGAAAAGAAAAAAAAGAGACTCAAAGTATTTTAAAAAGTATTTAAGAGAGACAAAAATATTTAAACAGTATTTTTTTAAAAAATGTTTATTTATTTTTGAGTGAGGGGGGTGGAGGAAGGGGCAGAGAGAGAAAGAGGGAGAGGATCTCAAGCAGCCTCTGCACTGTCAGCAGAAAGCCTGACGCAAGCTCAAACTCATGACCGATGAGATCATGACCTAAGCTGAAATCCAGAGTTGGACTCTTAACCAACTGAGCCACCCAGGTGCTCCTGAACAATATTTTGTGTATCACCAGAACAACAATTTATTGTCTGTGAAGCCATCTTGAACTGATAGATAATTTTTAACATTTTCTAGACATTAGTAAACAACTTTAAACTTTGGAATCTAGAAATTTCAACTAATGCATCAACTCTTTTTGTGAGCAGTGATAATTAGGACCTTGCCAAGTAGGAAAGTGGCTTTCTGGCACAAAGATATGCTTTCTTGATCATGTAAAGCAGTAGTCATTGCCATTCAAAGCTATTTTTCAGTTATTTGCACCTGCTTTCATGTTCATGAAAATCAATTCTGGTCACAGTAGAGCTTGGCCTACTAGGCCAACTTGGCCAACTAGATAGCTGGCATAAAAATCACTAATAATTTGTTCCAATAAACATGAATTAGAAAAAAGTAATTCTTCTTTTCTTTAAAATACTTCATTGTAGACATTCACATTTGAAATTTATTACTCTTTGTTCTCTCTTTTCTTTTTTAATGTTTTATTTGTTTTTATGAGGGAGAGAAACAGCATGAGCAGGGGACAGTCAGAGGAGACACAGAATCTGAAGACAGGCTCCAGGCTCTGAGCTAGCTGTCAGCACAGAGCCTGACGGGAGGGGGAGGTTGAACCCACAAACCGCGGGATCATAACCTGTGCCAAGGCTGGACACTCAACCTACTGAGCCACCCAGGTGCCCTGTATTCTCAACTCACTCCTTTACCAACCATACATCTTGGCTGACTTCTGCAGATTTTCTTCATGTGTGCTGCACTGGGACCAGTCATCCAGAAAGGTTGGCTAGACTTTCAGGCTTGGGAGAGTAGATCCAAGCACAAGTGGTAAATTTGAAGGGGATTTGGTTGGTGCTTAGTCAACCTGGATGTCTCAATTTCCAGGAAATGGGGAAGCAGAACTATGTCAAAGAGTTGCTTATTGGCAATGGGACCAGGGCAATGTTCCCTAAGATCGCCAGGAGTCATTACAGTTTCAAGTCAAAAGGAGTCAGGAATGATAAACTTGCAGGCTACTGATGGTTGCCAAGAGTGTGGGCAGAAGGTCAGCACTAAGGAGTTTTCTCCAATCTGGCAAAAGAACAGCAGTTCTCAAAAGGTTATGTTATCTCCTGGTACTTTTTGTGGTTTTACTTGAATTTAGAATTTTTATAGGAATTACTTGGGCATAATAAAAAAAAAAGGCATAAATGGGTACATAATGAAAGGTAAATGTCTCTCCACACCTCAGTTCCTTTCCCCAGAGGAAGCCATGGACCCAGTATCCTCCTTCCAGGGACAGACAGTGGGTATATGAGAACTCATGCAAGTGTATGAAGAGAATTAAAAAAAAAACCAACCAAATTGTGTCATATTCATTTGCTGTTTCTTCTTCATGTAACAGTGTACCTCGGAGTTCATTCCTTGTCTTTATCTAAAAAGGTTATTCCTTTCAATGGTTTTCTGTTGTCTTAATTCTGGTAGTTGGGCAGCCATCTTAATTTTGCTTCATCTAACTCACTTCACTTAAAGAGTCTTTGCCTTAAATTTAAATGAAAAAACAAATGCATTAAACATCTACAAAAAGATCTGGCATGGAGTAAGATCTCCCACATCTTGTTTGTGTGGCGTTGAGGAAATGACTCACCCTTCTCTGCTTAGTTCATATGGCCAGTGTGGCTATCTGGCTTTCAAATGTGTGCTCTCATTTTTAAAGAGCAGGGTTATTACTGGGAAGAGGCTGTCCAGGCGGGATTGCATTTCCCAGTTCCCTTTATATCTGGTGTTACCATGTAACTAAGGTTTGCTAATGGAAGATGAGAAGTAGTAGTATGAGTCAATTAAAGGCCAAGGCAATTAAAACCATAATTATACACTAAATCGAATAGTCAGGGTAAAGATTAAACTCAATAAAGTAACATAAAGGAAGCATGAAGGCATTGTAGCATCTAAGTGGCATCTGTTTACTAATATTGTCACCCACATATGGCTTTCCATAGGTATAGCCTGTAGTTTTTTTCTGTACCAGCTCTAATAAAGGCTCAGTACTTGGTCATGTGCTCCCAAGTCAAATGCACATCAGAGAAGCATTAAAGACCAATGAAAATTTTAGTTGCGGGAATAAAAGAGCGAATTTACTTATATACCTCATAGCAAACAGCAATCACCATTACATTTTTTCCTACAAGAGTGATACTTTAGCTATCAGCCAATAAGTTTCTTTACTTTTTGATGTTTTCCCCATACATTTTAAAATTATTTTCTATTGTCCCAACATATACAGAATTTACCCCAAACTTAAATGATCTCACTTAAATGATCTCACTTAATGAACTATTCAGGGTAAATGGACATACCCTCCTTTTTTTTTATTGAGATATAATTGACATATAACATTATATTGGTTTCAGGAATACAAGATAATGGTTCAGTATTTGTATAAACTGCAAAATGATCACCATGATAAGTTGAGTTAACATTCATCACCATCCTATTTCGTGTGATGAGAACTTTTAAGATCTACTTTGCTAGCAATTTCAAATATACAATGCATCCATTATTAACTATAGTCACCATGCTATGCATTACATCCCCAGGACTTACTTTACAACTAGAAGTTCGTATTTTTTTTTTACCACTTTCACCCATTTTACCCACATCCCTCCCCTCCTTAAAAGGCAGTTTATCAACAAGCCATTGTTACCCAATTTGTCTTTTGAGAGTCTTGCATATTCTCCAATCGTATTAGCAAAATATTTACTCCACAAAAGTATTTACTGAGGAAAGGATTTTTCTACTAGGAAGAACAAACAAGATTTACCCTTCCCCCTCTCAAACTCACTGGAATTGTAAGCGTGTCTGATGGACACTACCAGAAAATACTCTTCTCTCTTGGACTAGAATAGAGAGCCACGGAGAAGATTATCTAGGGAAGCCTGGAGCCCCATTAATGGCAGCATCTGCCAGACAGCTCACTTCTGGGCCACAGCTGTCCTGTTGAGATTCACTATTGCCTTTGCTTCTGACGCTGCCTTGGCCGCCCTTCACCCTCTTCTGCTGAATATAACATACAGACCTGTCCCTGCATGTGTTGAATTTGGTTCCAGTGTACTCCTCCTCCCTTTCCAGCCGTGGGTAATTCCCAAGAATCTTTTGTATTCTTGTTCAAGTTCCCTCCTCTAGGCCTTCCATAGGAATTCAGCCTCAGAACCTACCCATTTCTCTGCACCTCTGGAATACTGATTTCAGTCCCCGCTCCTTGAACAGCACCAGCCCTCTTTATGTGTAATTGATGAGTCTTGTTTTTTTTTTCAGAGAAGTTAACACCCAATTAATGCCCAATATATTTAAGTCTACCAAGTATGTTGTAGAACACAATAGGCAATTGGAAATATACAAACTATATTTGTAAATAAGGAGGGTGCAATTGTGAATGAAACTCCTTGAAAGTGTTTGATAAGAATCAAAACTTATCTAACAGCTACTTTTCCCAACATATTATAAATTCTATAGGAAATGACTGTGTCTGTATTATTTCCCAACATATCTTAGAATCTAGTACAGTACCTTGGGGATATTAGAGTCTCAATAATGTTTCTTAAACAAGTAAATGATATAGATAACCCAGAAGCAAAAGATTAAGTGACCAAAACATATTTTATAAAATAAAATTTATATTCCATTTCAAATACATATGTATATGTATAAAACTAAGTAATATCTAATAATTACTAACTTTGTAAATTTAGACAAAGTACTCTTTGGGCCTCCCTTGCTTATCTCTAAAATGAAGCTAATGGTAGAGTGGAAGAAATGAAAACATCATAAAAGTGCCATGTGAATGTTAGAGATTATTGTTTCTACTCAGAGGGGCAATATGAAGTTGATAATTTAGTTGTTACAGTCTGAGGATATTAATCACCTGGAAGCCTATTGTGTCCTAATCAAAGTAATGTGTCTCGGTGACAACTTGATAGGAGCTCCTCTCTTGGTTGGTGCTCTGACTTGCAAGAGGCAAATCACTTATTTTTTCCCCTTTATCTTTAATATGAGAATAATGCATATCTGCCTCCTGGTTAGGCTGCATATATTAATTTAAAAGCTTCTAATTTACTGTGTATCAGTTCATCTATCCTAAGCTTTTTCTTGCTTGCGGAGCAAGAGAGTGTCCATGGTTAAAAGAAACCAGCAATTATTTTAAGCTGATTGTTGTCTCGTATTTTAGATTTTAAGCCTGCTGTTTTACGTCAAAAAGTAAAAACAAACCACTCTTAAAAACTTGATGGTGGTTATCTAAAGGGATGAAAATTCAAATTTAAATAGCTCCATATTCCACTCCTGTTGTTGACTAATCCTTGCAATTACCTTACAAGTAAACTATTCCTTGAACCAAAAGTAATGTAAGTACATTGTCATAATATATCAAAAGCAAAATCTTAGAAAGCATCAAGTGATGGTTTAATCTATATAGGATGGGCTTTAGGATACATCCACAGCTTAATAAGTAGCTCTAAAGTGAAGGTCACTTCTCTATAAAGTGAAGGTTTAGATCAGTAATGGACAGTATCTCTCAGGAGACACCCAAATCTCAGACTCTTCTTATCTCCCCAAGGTTACTAGAGAATTTCACATCAGTGAAAGCCTCCCTTCACTGTAACAGTGGGAGGGACAGTGGAAAAACTCCCTCATCATAGCAGTGAAAACTGTGGAAAAAGAATACTCTAGTCTCCTAAGATGGAAAGTCCTTCCTTATGGCAGCTTCTAGGTAAAAGCCACATTCTCAGAAGTGTTTCTGGAAAGCTGAAGATTCAGAATCATAGTTATGTGGCAGCTAGAGGCGGCAAGCTAGGCTCTGGACAGAGGTCAGAATCCCTGACCTTTAACACAGGGGCAAAGGATGGGGAACTCTAAATTCTGAGCTGATTTGTAGGATACAGAACTCTATACTGTCTATAGATTCAATTATTATTTAATATGTGCAGGGATTCTCTCAAGTAAGTCAATAATCTTATGTTAATAGTGCCTCCCCGTAATACAGGTAAACTTAGGGAAACGTGCCACAGAAAATGAGCAATTCTGAAGTCAGTATCCAGCCTTTATGTCACACAGTGACCACACAAGCCTGCTCTGTATGCAAGTACCACCAAGGGGTCCCATGGAAAATTTGGGAATAAGGGAAATAATTTTTCCCTCTAGGAGTTAAACGAGTGAAATCTATACTAGTAAATTAATGGCTATGAGAAGAAACCAACAGATCTTCTATAATTGAATGATGGATGCATTTTCAAAAAGATTTTGACTCCAAACTAGGTGTGGAATTTGATTATAATTTAGCACCAAACTGCCTAGTCAAATTAATTGTATCCTCTCCAGAAAAAGAGAACAAAAGAGTAAGAGAGGAAAAGAGAAGCTGGGTCCTTTTTTCCTATGTGTATGTGGATTTCTTTTTAATTTTTTAAAACTTAATTGAGAGAGAGAGAGAGAGATAAAGAGAGAGAGCATCCTAAGTAGGCTCCATGTTCTGACACAAGGCTCGATCCCATGACCATGGGATCATCTAAGCTGAAACCCAGAGTCAGAGGTTCAACTGACTAAAACTACCCAAGTGCTCCTGTGTATGGTGGATTTCAAATATATAGAGAAATTCTTCCCATTGTGCATGCAAAAATGGCACCTTTTTCACTATTTAATAATAAAATAATATAAAAATGTAACCAAAAATTAAAAAGAATGAACACAATTTGCCATGGTCTACTCCAGATGGAATGTTTTTGTGCCAATTTTATACTATTTACAGTCCTATGAATATTATTGTGCTTTCCAGATATACAGGAAAGAGGGTGTGGGAAACACAGAGCTTCCATTCACAAAAAATTGATGTGCACTGTTAAAATTTAATTAATCACCTGATTATATACTTTAATCCCTTACTGAGTTTGAATAACTCAAGTCAGATGAAGTCAATCAACTCTGAGAACAGACACCTCTAAACCAGATCACGGTTTATTATAAGTCAAAAGGTAACGCTGCCCTGTAAGACCTCTTCCTAAGCAGATAACTAGAGTTCTTTGGATAACACCTCAACCTTATTGCCTGCCTTTCACCTTTATAAACATATGAAGTTGGGTGTTATCCAGCTTCAATTACCTGCGCCAAATACTTGACACAAATGTTCAAAGTCATATATAAATCACCAAATTAAAGTGAGACTTCTGCTCTATTCTTTCCTGGAGAAACCTGGTTTGGGAAATATTCTCAGCTACCCTAGGATCCTTTAAGAGCTAAATGACAAGAAATGGCTTCCAGTTTATAATGAAAATGTGCCCATGGAATATGAGATACTATAACCCCAACTCTATCAATCCCTGCCTAATTCCACTGTCTTACCAGCCTACTGACAGCTTCCCAAGATTGGGAACCATGATCTCATCATTTGATATTTTACTTGTGGCCCACTTCCATACTGTGCCCCAAAGCAGCTGCCTCATCTCACAGGTGAGGCACTGATTTTGAGTTCAAGCAGTTAGTCCAGACTTTCTCATTCTTTAAATGTTTTAACTCAAAAGCCTGATGATCATTATTTACCTTTGAAGCTGGTAAGCCTCTGAGACCTCACAGACCCATCAGTCAGGCTCAGTAACTTTCAACTTCAAAAAGAATGAGATCTAGGGGCATCTGGGTGGCTCAAACCGTTAACATCAGACTCCTGATTTTGGCTTCTGTCATGATTTTATGATTCACTGGTTTGAGTCCAACATCGGGCTCTGTGGTGACAGTGTGGAACCTGCTTGAAATTTTTTCTCTCCCTTTCTGCCCCTCTTACATTCTCTCTTTCTTTCAAAAATAGATAAGTCAACTTAAAAAAAAAAAAGAAAGAGGTCTAGTTCATTATGTCATTCTTCTCTAAAGACCTCTTTTGCCTCTATTTTAAATTCATGGATGCAAAGAGATCTGGGTGGGACAGGAGTTCCCTCAGGAGTAGCTGAAGTTCAGGCTCTTGACTAGCAAAAACAAACTTGCAACACATAAACAATTAAACAAATTCCTCTCATTATATTCTTTCCCTAAAACAATGCCCTGGTTACTATCTACATAATCCAAAAGGACTCTTATATACAGTTCATCCTAGAACAGAAGGAATCTCCCCCACTGATGTCTCCAGCTTTAAAAACAGAAAACTATTAACAACTTTAAACGTTAGCTCTGGTTTCTACCCCTCCAAAAAGTAATTGGATACAGTCACCATCTCATAACTCATGTCATAACTTAACCTAATGCAATCCTCACAAGAACCTTCTAAAGCAAGCATATTATCCCTGGTCTACAGGCCTAACTACCTGTTGCCCAGGCACAGACCTACTGTTAAATGGCAAGATCTATATTCCCACCTCGGCTGCTCTCGATCTTTTCCATGATGCTATTGACCCAATTAACACTTGGCAGGAATTAATTTATCAAACTGCTCTGTCACCCAGCCAGAATCGCAGAGCACCAGACATCAGACAGGTACACTTGACAGAGGTATACAGTGAGGGAAGGAGGACAGATGGAGCTGAGAGAGGCAGATTTTCCACTGGAGAACACGGGCTCACATTATCGCTGCGGCAGAGAGCGAGGTGGCTTGGGCATCTGAGAGACGGTGGGAAACGGGATGGAATTCCTAAATAAACAGTTGTCAAAACAGATGTATTCATTTATTTAGTTCCTACAAGCTTTTGTTTCTGCTTGTCTCCTGGTTCCAAACCCTTGCTTCTATATTTTGACTTAAATTAAATCTGCCCATCTATGCCTCTTTCATTTGAAAACGCCCTAGGCTTTAACATTTGTGTATTTCTACCTTGGCTTGTCCTGTAGGGTCTTTATAACCTCAGTCCTTGCCAAGGTCCTCTGGCTGGGATGGCAAGCCAGTTAATGTTAGGCAAATGTTTCAGTAGCTCCTTGTAGAATGCTGTAAGAATAGATTCATGCTATAAGACATTTTTTCAGATATCCATTCCTCTCCTCTTGTACCACCAAGATAAGCACACTTGAAAGCCTTCGAATATCCTGTTTGTCCTCTTTTGCCGTACATGCATCAGACTATATGATTCAAGATACAACTATTTTTTGAAGTGTTAAAATTAAAAACATATATAGTAAGAGGTCTGCTTACTTAATTTGCATAATCTTCACAAAATGGCAAGGTGGGGTCTACCCAGTCTAGAACTTCTGAGCAGGTTAACTTTAACTTAAGACTTTATGACATGGGGTGCCTGCATGGCTCAGGTCATGATCTCACGGTTTGTGGGTCGAAGTCCCACATTTGGGCTCTCTGGTGTCAGTACAGAGCCCATTTCGGATCCTCTGTCCCCCTCTTTCTGTGTCCCTCCCCTGTTTGCACTTTCTCTCTCTCAAAAATAAACATTAAAAAAAAGACTTTATGACAAAGACAAGAATCTATAATCTGAGAATGATTGCTTTATGTTGTGAACTCGGGAATAATCACATACATTTGCACACACTGCACAGTCCTCTCTCGGCATTACAACCCATCCCCGTTAGAGAACTAGTTAAAGCTCCCTGCTCCTTGGTTCCAGATTCATTTCATCACATAACCCAGACGCTACTGATGCTCTTCTGCCAATTTTAGATTATTCTTGTTCCATCCAAAGCTGAGACAATCTCTTCTTTGTATCAGAATGAAATAATGCTCAGTTTTTGTATTAGATAAAAGCCCACTTTAATTACTTTTACTTTTACTAAAATGTAAAAGAAATTGCTGTCTTCCAGAATTTTTGGTAAATACCTAGAAATAGAGTTTTATTTGTGTGCTTGAAATTCTGAGCTCTGTGTCTATTAAAAAGGAAGTTGTCAATTTGGTGTTTGCTTTTCAATAAGCTCCAGCAATATTATCTCCCAAGATTATCATCAGGCAAAGGAAAAAAAAAAAAAAAGAAAAAAGAAAAAAAGGAATAAGAACTAAGTATGTGTGAAATTTAGAAGAAGGTACTTTCTGCAAGGCAACCTAAAGGTGACTTTGCTGGAAGCAGGCCTTTATAAATGTGAGCCCTCTGTGCATGATTTCAGCCTTGTGGTAGCACCGATATGCCCCAGACCGCTGCACGGTCGGCAGCATGGCTGGCCTTCCCGCCTCCGTGTTTGATAGGAATGACAGCATCTTTCAACTTACATTAATGCTTTCCCATCATCACCCTTCATGAGCAAGCTGGCTAAAATACTATTCAGAACCACTGGAGAGAACTGTATGAAGGTTCTTGGCAGCGTTCACCTAAAGCTGTAACTCTACGGAATCCACCTATTTATTCATCTTTGCGCTGATGATATCACCAGAGATGAACCAATTTTCCTTGTCAAGCTTTCCAACCATGGCCAGAATATATATACTAACTTTCAGTTAATATTTTCTTTATTTTCTAACGAATACAATACCTATACCTTCATTGTAAGATAACTAAATAGGGGCATCTGGGAGGCTCAGTCAGGTAAGCATCTGACTCTTGATCTCAGCTCAGGTTTTGATCTCACTGTCATGAGTTCAAGCCCTATTTTGGGCTCTGTACTGGGTGTGAAGCCTACTTTAAATAAATAAATAAATAAATAAATAAATAAATAAATAAATAAATAAAAGCTAAACCAACTAAAACAAACTAAAATCCTACAGACAAGCCTAACATCATCTTTATCTACCTACACCAACCCCAGGTATCTCCCCAGAGGTGACTGCTTTCATCTGTTAGCTTCATTTCCTTCATACATTTACTATAAAGTCATGTTTATATGTGTATGCATCCACATAGAAATTATATTGGCTGGCTTTTTTACATGAATTATATTATTTTATATATTGTGCCTTGTTTATTTATTGGAAATATCTTTATGTCAGCATATATCAGTTTACTACTTTTTTTAAAAAATTATATGTAGTATTCCTTACTTTAAAATATATTCTTTAGGTGGTTAAACACATAAATTATATTTAGTACAATAGTACCTGAATATCATGACAGAGTTGAAATCAGTGAGGTACGAAAAGATCTCAAATTTACAGTGAGAAAAAGAATAATTTGTAAATTACAATCCAATATGTAAACTTTAAAAAAAGTATGTTTTGGAGGGTCTGTGTTTACATTTGAATACATCATGAATGGTGGAAGAATATATCCTAAACTGTTAAAGTGGTTGGTTTTATTTAAATGTTGCTTTTGGTTTTGATGTTAGTGTGAGTTTTCAATTTTATAAATTTTCATGTTACATATTTCAGTTGGAATTTCAGAGATACTTAGCCAAGGACAAGTAACCAACCAGAAGACATATTAAATCAGAAATTACTATGTATTTATTTTATATTATTTAAAGATTATGTATATGCTTTCTTTTAGTCCATTTATTTTGTTCAACAATAACAAAAATTAACTGAATTCCATCAGTGCCAGGAACTGTGGTAAAAGTCATGGACAAATGGTAAAAAACATAATATTTTTCACCTTCTACAGTTTTCTCTGAGTTAGCTGCTTATCTAAATCAGTAGGTGGCTGTTATTAAGCTTTAGAACTTTTCGTAGCTGGTGAGATGTTCTTAAGCCTTCAACCCCTATTCACCCACTTTCCTACTTCACTATTTTCTCATTCCAGTCCACAGCCATCTTATCAATTGGATGCATAAAATTACCATCTCATTGAAGAATAGTGTCTCCTTCCAACCCTAGATAGGAGACAGAGAAGCTAGGAAAATGACCCTGGTGCATATGGTTTTTTAGCATTCTTTTAAATCACAGATCATATGTCTGATTATTCCATCCTAGTTTGTCCTCAAGGCTTAAAGAATGTTTCAGTTCAGAATTGTTTTCACGTATCATTAAGGCAAAGTTAGGAAGTGAAAAACCACATGGACTTTCCTATATAAGCAAACTTTTAAAAAATATTTATTTATTTTGAGAGAGAGAGAGAGAGAGAGAGAGAGAGAGAATACGGGGAAGAAGCAGAGAGAGAGGAAGAAAAAGAATTCCAAGCAGGCTCTGTGCTATCAGCATGGAGCCCGTCAAGGGGCTCCATCTTCCCACTATGAGACCATGACCTGAGCTGAGATAGAGTGGGATGCTTACCTGACTGAGACACCCAGGCGCCCTTCCCATGTAAACAAATTTAACTTTTCATATTAACTCTGTGGTAGGCTGATTTTTATGATTAACATGTCAGTTCAGGTCCCATACATCATCAGAACTTTATGAATTGTTTGCAATTTCCTGCCAGTTTATGAAGTAAAGATCATTTGATATCATCTGAACAGTATTAACTTCCAATGAAATTTTTCACTATTCCATTTGAATATATTAATTTCTTTGAGTCCAGTTTATATAACTATAGTAGCAATTAAATTGCATTCACTCTGAACAGAAAGTCTCCCCCCATTCATTTCTACCTCCTACCTTTTTCTCTCTCTTTCCCTCTCTCACACTACTGCTCAAGTCAGATATCCTTAAAGGTGAAAGCAATAAGAATTCAACAAGAATTCCAGTTCTGCTAGGAAAACGTAATCTGCAGTGATCTGGAAAAATAGTTAACAGAGATGGACTCCTGAAAATTAAATTTAGTTCAGGGGTTATGGTTCAAAAATCTGATGAATTAGAAACTTGCTTTTGTAGCCTCAATTTCCTAATAAAGGAGGACGTAGTCACAACATTTCTATTCATCACAGGGGGGAGGAGGATTCAGAGAGAGAATCCTATGCAAAAGAGGTACAGGGCATTGGCCACCGCTTATTTTTCTCTAAACATACTCATTCCTAATATTCTTGTCGTCATGCTCAGTATAGCACCACCTAGAGAACTGAGAGTGGGAAAGAAGAGGGAATTGGCCAAGGGAGGGAGATCTTACTCAGAGAGATGAACACAGCACCCCTGTAAAAGTGGTGAAGCATAATGATTAGGAACATGGGCTTTGTGGCTGGGTTTCATGCAAGTAATGGTATGGAATAAAGCTCAAATGTAGGATTGCCCTTTTCCTCTGAGTAGTGTTTAAGCATGGCACACATTTTCCTATTTTTTATTTTTAAACTCTCAGTCTACCTATACCTTTAGGGTGTGTTTTTTTTTTTTAAAAAACAAAGAAAAACAAATAAAATATATACACACACATATATAGTTGCATCATTTTAATTCAACCTGACAAATTTAATTGGAGTATTTAATACATTTACATTTAATATATTACTGAGATAGCAGGATTTAAGTCTACTAGTAATTATTTGCTATCAGTTTATACCATCTATTTGCTTCATTCCTTTTTTTCTTGCTTTCTTAAAGTATTTTATTTTGTCCTCTTTATTACTATACTTTTGGATTTTCTTAGTGTTTTCCTAGGGGTTGCAAAATGCATTCTAAAATTATTAGTCATTTATAAATTACTGATTTTGTCATATCTCAAATTATGGAAGAACTTTATAACAATCTAACTTCTCGTATACTCTCCCATCTGTTTGTTATTGTCATATATTTTTCTTCTAGATGTTATTTTAACCCCACAAGACATCTTAATATTTGTAGCTTTTATTTGTCAATATTTATTTATTTTTACTTATATATTTAATTTAATGTTGCTGATTAGTACTTGAATTTTTATACTTCCATCTGGAATATTTTTCTCTCCATTGCTTTGCTGGCAAATTTGAGAATGATTTATTTCAGGAAATATAAGATTCTACTTTGGCACTTGAAAGATGTCATTACATCATCTATGTCTTTGTTAGTTTATGTTAAAAGGTCATTTTTTCCTTTAAAATAATGTTTTTGTTTTTTGTTGTTGTGTTGTGTGTGTGTGTGTGTGTGTGTGTGTGTGTGTGTCTTCCTGGCTGATCTTAATATTTTCTCTGTAACCTGGTTTTCAGTAAGTTGCTGTGATGTGGTTAGGTATAGTTTTCTTTTTATCTTGACTGACGTTCATGGAGCTCTTCAATTGGAGGATTGCTATCTTTCATCAGATTACAAACTTTTATGCATTATTTCTTCAGTTATTGCTTGCATCTCATTTTCTTTTTTCTCTTTCTAAAGCTCTAATTACATGTGTGTTAGACCTCTTAATGATGTTCTCCATTTCTCATGTTCTGTTGTGGTCTTTCCATTTGTTTTTCTCTCTGTGATTCATTTGGATATTTTTTAATGGCATATCTTTGACTTTATTAATCCTGTCTTCTGATCTTTCTATCTACTGTTAAACTCATTGAATGAATTCTTAGTTTCAGGTATTATATTATACAGTTCTAAAGGTTTTTTTTGAGGGGAGGGATTATTTTTTATAGCATCTATTTTTGTTGTTGTTGAAATATACAAATGGATAAAACTATGATAAATACTTTATGTTTTTATCTATTTTTGTCTGTAATTCCCTCTGTTGGCTTTAGCACAATAATCTCAGAAATGTTGAAGCTCTTGCCTACTCACTTTAGGTCATCTGGTATTGTATTGCTATTGACTTTTTAATCTCTTTATTATTAGTAATTTTTTCTTGCTGACCTACTAGCTGTTATTGTATGGTATGGACTGGATGTTTCTGTCCCTCCAAACTTGTTACGTTGATACCGGAACCCTTAATATGATTGTATTTGGACTTCAATGAGGTCATAAGGGTGGGGCCCTAATCTGATAGGATTAGTGTCTTCATAAAAAGAGATACCAGAGACTTTTCATTATCTTTCTGCAGGTGCAAAGAAGAGGTCATGTGAGCATACAGTAAAATGATAGCTGCCTCCAAGTCAAGAGGAAAGGATTCTCAATGAAATATATTTTGCCAGAACCTTGATCTTGGATTTTCCAGCTTCCAGAATTGTGAGAAATACGTTTCTGTTGTTTAAGTTACCCAGTCTGTGGTATTTTGTTATGGCAGCCCAAGGAGACTAACAGAATGCTTAACATTACAGATGATAGTCACAGAGGCTCTGGATTACGTTACCTTTCTTCACAGTGTTGAGTTTTGTTTTGGCAGGCAGTTAATTTACTGGTGGATTAGGTTGTCTCTGTCAAGCCTTCATTTTAATCTTTGTTCCAGGGAATGTCAGATTTGCCATTACTCTTAAATATTGCCCTTATTCCTACAGTGTGGTCCTTGCTCCTAGAATATAATCTTTCTGAGTCCTCAGTTGAAAGTCCAAGATGTTCAGAAATTACTCTGAACTCTGATGAGGCTCAACATCAGTGTCCTTCTGAAGACTCTGGGGTCCATGATGTCCTATCTAGCTTTCAGACCTTAGGCAGCTGCTCTTTTCTTACGGGTCTCCAAAAGACACATTAGACAATGCACAGCATAGGAAAAGACCAAGGTCCTAGAGACATTTCTGTGCAAACATCTGGAGTTGTCTCGCTGTGGCTAACCTCTGCGACACTTTAACTTTCTGAACCCAGCTGCGTTGTAGCTCTGGACTCTGACCTCACTGTTGTCTAGGCTCCCCTTTCATGGACCATGGCCCTTAAAATCCCCCCAAGGAGAAAATTTGGGTGACTGCGGGGCTAAACCCAAGTGTGTTCCCTCCATCAGGTGGTTTTCCAATGCTTCTAAACAGCTTTTAAAATTGTTCTCAGTCAGAGGGAAAGTCCAATCATGGCCAAAATCAGACTTACTCTTGCCTAAAATCTACCTAAATAAACAATAACAATAATAAAATACCTCCTTAAGTTAAAAAAAAATCATTAGCTGCAACAAAACAAGGAAAGGGTTATGATTTCTTACCATAAAACTTCAAGATGAACCTTCTAAGGAAATAAAGATCATGGTACAGGCTGCCTTCTCCCCAGGAGCAGTATTGGGGAATCATCAAATCCTGCGTGTTCTTTTTCACTATAATGAACACCTCCAAATATGGAATAAAATGAACTCAGCAAACTACCCTCATCATCTCTGATAGGAGGAGGGAACACAGTGAGTACTTAGCCTTGAAATGGCTTAAAAGAGAGAGTAAGGGGCGGAAAGGATAAACAGGCAGGCCATTTCAAGCCTCAGGGACTCTTTTCTTTGGAATGTATCTCATCCTGGCTGCTGGCACTAAATCTTGGTACAGGAAAACCTCAGAAGGAAAGTAGAGTGTGTAACCTTCAACAGAGGCTGCACAGAAACTCAGATGAACTCTCTTCTTTGCTTTATGTTCTCATCTCGGGATGGTAGACAAAGTGGAATGGCCAGACTTCAAACCACTGTTCCATAGAGAAAACAGAAAAAGGTCTCAGATCAGGTAGTGTACGAGTCAAATAGAGTTCATTTATTATGTATCAGAGACAAGATGATATTTGATATAAAAATAAACAATAATTTTATGTAACAATATAAAATATTATAATATATGCCATAATAAATATAAATGTAATAAATATAATATATGCTATATAAATATTTATATGACAATAATTGAATTTTAATAAATTCAAAAATATTTTAGGCAGGAAGACAAGGAAGAAAAATCATGGTAAACAAAAGTAGGGTAATTATCCAATAAATTGAAAACAAGGAAAGAAAGAGATGGGTGTTCTCAGTTATCTGGATAACATCTATAAGACCTTGGAAACATCACTTAATGAAGAAATTAAGGGATTAATCAAAATAAAAAGTATGTAATAGAAAAACTATGGTAAAATAATTAAGTAAATCTATCTCATTTAAATATAGAACTGAGTTTAGACCACTCAGGGAATTAGAATTGCAGAACAAATGAAAATATTATAAATCTTGATAATAAAAAAATACAGAAGTAAAAATGTAGGAGGAAGGAAGGGGCAAGAGAGAAACATAATTGGACAGCTCCTTTGAAATGGAAAGAAGCCAAATGATATTGATTAAAACAAATAAATGGCTAAATATAAACCATATAAATATATAACCATGTAACAAAAAATATAAATGAAGATATGGTTAAATGTAATGTATTCAGATATCATTTTATGTCATAACTGTAACTTCAGAGGAATCTTTAAGATAAAATATCTTGTGAGGTGAGTAAACCCCTAAAGTTCAGCCATCTTTTATTGTTCACTTTAAGTTCTTTATCTTCTGTTTAATTAAGTGTATTTTTAAATTACAAAGAGCATTTATTTATTTGTTAAAATAGTATAATGGCACGTAGCATAACTATAAGGCCATTTAACACATCTATTGTTTCATCTGTGTTCTACTTATGGTAACAGTGTGATGGTCCTCTCACGTGGACAGCAGTTATTTCCGGACGGTATGATTTTGGGGGTGATTTTCTATTTCTCTGTACTGTTTCTACTACTAATTACTTTACAATGAGCATGATTAGCATGTACACACACACATACACGCACAATTCTAATATTCAGCGTGTCTTGATGTGTTACTGACAATTCATTTACTAGTTTCATGTTCGGTGTTTTAGTCAAGCCTGAAGCCAGGCTAAGGGACTTAAATATGAGAAGACCTCTCCCCAGGGGAATTTCTGCCCAGCAAACAAATACGGTGGGGCTGTATGAGTGAAGGGTCCTCTGTCCTTCCCATCCATGAAGCAGGCAGCGTGATGGGAAATGGTTCCTTTCTGCTGCCTTTCTGACAAAGGAAACACTCCGACTGCACACACGATACCTACAGAAGACACGGCACAGTGGGGTCCGCTCCAGTGTACCTACTTCATCTCTCCTGGTGTATGTTGTGCATTAAGAAATAGAAACACGGATGCAGAGCTTTCCTAGTTGATAGAAGAGTGCTGGCCTATGGGAAAATGGAGGGAAACGGGTTCCATAAACAAGATCCCAAAGAAGTGCTTCAAAAAAGGTCTGGCTTGGGGTCTTCTCCATAACTCCAATTAGATAAGAGTGGCAAAGTGGAAATGTCCACTTAACTCTGCATGGAGATATCATATATATGTAATATTCAGAAATACAGGATTTGAGAAGGGAAGAAGGTAACATGTTGGACTTGAACACAAATACCACAAAATTCCATGTAATTGGTTTTCTATAAAATTCCATATAATCTACAATTCTTTCCACATCTCAGACTTCAAAGACTTCCCACATGTTGAGATAATGAAATCTCTTTTCCAGGCCTCTTTCCTAAACTTTACACCCATATATATTCAACTTTTTACTGCCTATCCTGTTCCAAATTAAGTATGTAAGAAAAACATCAAACATATCTGATCACAACTTGTTCTTTCTTCTCTTTCATTCAACAACTTGTCTTTTGAATATTCACGATGTACCAGGCACAGTAGTAGAGGCTGGAAATACAGAGAGACATATGATATATCCCAACATCCAGGAAGTTCAGGTTTTATGAAGACTGAGAAATACAAATGAGTACAATGCAAACATGATGACCGACAGGGCTAGAGGCTTGTCTTATCCAGGTGTGTGTTGGGAGGAGGAAATAGATTAGTGGTCAGGAAAGTCACAGAGGATAAAACATGTGCATTTTCTCAAAGAAAAAGCAGGACAACACCTAAGCAGCTTGGCAATTCCTCCCTCTGCCATGGATCTAGCTTCTTCATTCAGTCTGGCCCCTGACTCTCTGTGCAGTGGCTTTCCTGGACAGCACTGGCCCTGGAAACTGCCTCCATGGTTACATCTGTTTCATCAAGGACACATTGAAGATTGTTCATTTAGTGCTTGGTCCCTGTCTGCTCGATATTGCAGTGGTTTTCTGGAGGCCACTTGGTCTCTTAGTAAGAACACCCAGAATTTGAAGGAAAGAAATAAGATCGTAGGTGTTTCCTGCTCCTTTGATCAGAAGATTCGGTCTTTCGGCAATCATTTAACCTTTGTGAAACACACCTCCTCATCTGTGAAAGGCTAGTAATTATAATACTAGTGTCTATCTCAAGAGAGGGTGTAAATATCTAGCACAGCACCAATGTTCATCATCTTTGTTAGGTTTTCAGGATGATGAAGTATGACTTCTATTCAAACCCTGTAAATGCTGATCATGTAAGGAGAATGTAAACCTTTTGGCACTTTGTCAAATATATAACTATAAATTTCAATTGGATTCGGTATTTATATTCCTCCCAGCATCTCTCAGCTTCCAATCCGGCCTGGATTTCATTCCAGCCATTTATTAACCTTGGACAAGTTATTTATCCTCTCTCAATTTTCTGTCGGGCAACTGGGGATAATTAAACCTACCTCAAAGGGATGTCGTGAGCACCATATGAAGTAAGGAATGGAAAACACCACGCAGCGATGCTTCACACGCAAAGTTGTAACCTACAAGAGAGGTCCTTCTGCGAGAACCTAGAGGCCGGGACGGGGCCCGGGGAAGGGAAGCCTGCCTGGGATGCCGCGCGTAGAGGGCGGATGTGTCTCCTTCTCCGGGCCGGGAGGCGGCGTCTCGCGGGAGGCGCCGGCCCGGGGCCCCAGTAGGGGGCGCCGACGCGCCGCACTGCAGCATCCTGGCGGCGGAGCGGCGGCCGGGCCGGGCTGAGCTCGCGTCCTGCCGCAGTCCCGCGGCCGCTGGTCCCG